>NW_010245735.1:0-48083 GCF_000690775.1 Eurypyga helias
GGGGGCGGAAATAGTCTCAAATCTTAAAACTTTTGGAGTTTAAAGACTTTTCTATAATGAAACAGAATTAGTTTAGAGAAAGATTTTAGGGTACTCTGACTCTTAGTTTAAAGTGATAGAACAAATAATTGAATGGTGAAATCCTAGATAAACTAGAAATGCTTCAAAAGCATTGGTTTGATAAATTACCCTAGTCAAGTATTTGATAGTTTTGAATACCTGTGTCCAAAATCTGGTTACATATGTCTTTAAAATAAATAAATTTCCATCTAGTGTAATTAGACTATCTTTCTAACTTTTTAGCAATATTTGGTCTACGATATATTGTTTTTTTTAACAATGGTATATTATTTTAAGTTCCTACAGTACCACATTGACATATAAATTATCTTGTGGTTTCTAATAGAGTAGAAGAAAAGTTTACCTTTATAGCAGATTTGTGAGAATATTTTAAATTCATGAAAATTACTTATGGACTTTTGAAAATTCTCTCTTTCCATGGATCGTTCCCATAAATTCCATATACCATACATGTTGACCTATGGTGCTATCACTGTGAATTTACCATCTTTAACTTATTTTCTAAGAATTCTTCTGCTTTCGAGGTTCTGCTGTCAAATAAAATCTGACTATAGTAGCATTTCAGCACGTTAGCTAATGCTAAATGGACTAGCATTTTAGCTCGTCTTGCTAAGGAACATATATCCAAAGAACAGTGAGAAATCTAACAGGTTATGGGTTGATTAAATTATTTAACAGCAAATATTCTCGTAAGTCTGTGTCTCTTGTTACTTAAGTAATAAAATATTTACGAACAAGATACTGCTACTTTAAACAGATTTTGTTAAATCCTACAGAAGATTAACAATGAAGTAGGAAGGACACTGTTTCAAATAAACCAGGAAGGCCGCTTACTAAACTAATTGCTTGATCCAGCCTGTACCCAGCACAGAACAAGATGTTTACTTACCTGAAGCTGCTTCCCCATAGCCCCTCACACAATTCTGTTCACATGCTAATTTTAAACACTGGTTTGTAAAGACAAGTTAATGAGAAGGATTTTGGTTGTGGGTGTTTATCTGGCAGGAATACAGAATAGCAGAGGTCACTGGTAACCAGCTGAACTCTGCTGCTGGAAGGATAGAAATAAGATAAACACTTAGTGCTGATACTACAGACTTGTTGGAAATAATGGTGTAGTTGATGTCAGGATACTATTTTAAATATCAAGCAGACTTTGCAATCTCTGTGAGGCATAAAGGTCAGGAAATGCAGAAAAATACATTCCATGTTCCTACTATTTTAGCATAAGATCCTGTAAAAATAATTCTTCTGTAGAAATCACCTTAAGCAGAATGAAAGAGGAAACTAGATCTGCCTGGTACATCTTGTCCAAAAGTAAGCTACTTTTTTGTACTTAAAAGAAGCTTACTCTATTTACAGAGATTATACTAATTTAGGAAATATTGCTAGTGCTGAAAATGTAAAAGGAAGTATTCATAAATATTATAAATTACCAAGTAAAATGAAACACCAATGTTTTCCCTCATAACTCTGGGTTTATTCAATTCACGCTAAAATTTTACCACTCAAAATAATGTATACTTGTGAGATTTTGATTATCGTGGGATTAAGATTTTAAATTAAGGTAATCTATAAGCTTCTTTTGACTGACACAGCAGGTAAACTGAGATACCTTTGGATAAAGAGCTCTATAGCAGAAGGCATGATCCAAGCTTATTAATACAGGGAGAATAAGAAAAATGGATCTTGTTTCTTCCTTTACCCCTTACAGGGAAAGGAGGAAATGCAGGGACACTTTTTATTTGGAGAGTATTATTTCAGCTTCTGGATGTCCCTCTAACACTGAGGGCAGAAGTGAATGCTCATGTGGGGCAAATTGCCAGCTCTAAGGTTAACCCATAATAAAAGAAAGAATTTTAATTAGTCAGTGTACAGTAGAAGTGGAATCAGTGTCGCCAGAGATGCATTGAGGGTAGATTTTAAAACAAGAGTTCTCGTAATGAAAAAGCAATTAAAGCAGAGAACAAAATGAAAACAGTGTGATTTCAGAATTACAAGCAAAATATTTTTAAAACTATCTTTTTTCTGACACTTCCAATTCCTCAAAAGTTTATGTCCAATGAACCTTTTATGACCATGATGACAGCATGTAGAAAGAATTAAGCTTTCATCATCACCCCAAAATTAATCTCACTTTATTCAAAATCCAGGCTTGTGAAATTAGACTAGACTTTTACTTCATTAATAACATCAAAGCAAATATGAACCAATGTTACAAATCTTATTTTAAAAGAGAATGATTTCTGTTAATCTGTGTTACAAGAGAGCAAGACAGAAAAGAGAAAGGAAAAAAAAAATCATAGCAAAGCAGAGTCTGTCCACAGTCCCAGATAATATAAAAGCATTTTCAAACTATATATTCCTTCCCTTCTGGCATTGTCAGAAGGTGCATAACAGCACTGCCAACAGCGGTCTCCACTTATTTTATGATCTTCACAGTATTGCCAGTATTCCCTTGCACCTCTGCAAGTGTCTACCAAAGGAACTTATTTCTGTTGATTATGATAGGAGTGAGAATTTTCTGCAACTTGGTTTCAGCTGTTTAATTACTAGGTAAGTGTCATGTGTTTCTCAGACATATGTATCTGTGAAATCAAATAAGTAATTTTTTCACATGGTGACTTTCTATACAATGTGAAGCTCATCTAAGTCTTGCCATTTATGCCAGCACAGTTGTGCATATATATACATATGAGTTTGGGGTCTTTTTTAATGCAGAAAATACCAACTAAATATATGAGGTCTTTGAAATATCTGCATTAATTCCATCTGGATTCACATCAAATACATTTTAGAATTATTTATGCTCACTGAAAGTATCTCATAAAATTGGAGACAAAAATGCTTTCAAAATATCAAATACAGATAAAACTGGAATATATTAAAAAGCAAACTTTCGTCCTAGTAAAAGGTACTGTACATGATGACATGATTAAACCATCTCCACATTGCTAATGTCATTGTTTTCTACCTAAAACCCTCCCCAAAGGGAGGGAGAGGTGCAATTGTGGCTGTGGTTAATGAAGCGTTTTCCACTTTTGTATCATTGGGCTGCTGACAATCCTCCAAATCCAAATATCCGATGGACCATCCTGCACTTCTCATCAGCCTGGCTTCAAGCTGACTGCCAGAAGAGTGTCCCAGAGCCACTCGTTTGATTGAAAGGCTTTCCCAGGAGGACTGAGCTGTAGCTTCCCTTCCCTTGCAGCCCAAGGGGGCTCAAACTGCTGTTCCTGAGATAGAGCCTTCATTACTGGATTGCAGACTCAAACTCTTTCTGCTTTTTACAGCACCAGGAATCTTTCGTTCTTTAATACCTAAGGGTCTGGAGGCAATTACAGATGTAAAAGTACATGCTCAGCCACGTGTACAGCCTGCTGGTTAAAACAGTTCCTGGGGACACGTGGACTTGGAGCCATGTAAACTGTCACAGAAAACAAATCTGAATCTCTCTTTATTGGATTAGATCACTGCAAAAAGGGGAAATAAATTCACCAGTTTCATCTTGAAAAAAGCAGTGTTGGTCTTGGCCTCTGATATGAATATATGAAGGACCTTTGAGCATGAATAGTTGAAGGCAACACCATGTTGTCCCTCATACAGATGCCTAAGAGGAGCAGGCGTTCATATACACCAGTGTACTTCATGTTTCTGACCCTAAACGGGTCCTCTTTAATTTGTTTTTGTCTTGGATTGCCAAATGAAAGGCCACATCTTCCTATGCATTTAACAAAGAACCTAAACTTGGGTCGGGGTACTGCTCTGAGTGTTAATAATCTAAAACAAAAATGCGTGATGAAGTCCTTAACTGATCTGACACTTGATAGGAATGCATAAATGCATCATTAAGGACTATATTAAACTAGATCTTCAGTAACTGTACATTTATTTTTCCACTTTTATCTAAAAATCATTGATTCAGAGAAATAATATTAGCAAGTTAAAAATAATGTGGTTATATATAAAATTAAGTGAATTATTTTGTGTTTGGCTTTTTGATACATGTAGAGGATAAGTTATAGCTAACAGGATGCTAAAAAGAAATAAATGCTGAGATTGAAAAACCACAAATCATAATGTATGAGCTGGAGGACAAGGAGACATGTTTATTCAAAGTAAAGAATTTATGACATGAGACTGATATCCAATTAAATTAAAAAAAAATACACACAGTTTAAAATTGCTCTGTTTAACACTTGCCACGCCCTGCATAGCATATTGTTGAAATATGTTAGGACAGAATATTCTATCAAATATTTATTAGTAAATTCAATCATGGCAAATTATTTCCCCACTCATTCAATGTGTAACAGTGTAGCAATCAAGCTTCCTTTGTTTCACAATAATCACTGCATCAGCAATCTCTAATTATATATAAAGCTCCTGAAAAATTAGAGAAGTGAAGAAAGAGACACCTCCTTTGGTAACTAGTTCCCCTTCATTTCTTCTGAACAATTAAAATACCCATATACATTAACAAGATGGAACATTCTGAGAAACAGGTCTCCAGAAGCAAGCGTTTGAAAATATATTATATTTGTTTGTTTTACTTTGTGGGTGGAAGTAGATTTATGATTTTTTCTTTATGAATAAACTGTGAACACGTTAAGACAGTTTTTGATGTTGTTTATTCTCCCTCAAAAGTGAGATTGACTACATGGTTTAGGAAGAACTTCAGATATCTCTACATTTTTTTTCAATTTAATAGATCTTTTCTAAGATTTTGCTTAACTTCAGAAAGCCACAGAATCATTTGGAGGGCAAATTTGCTTAACAACAGTACAGGGTTATAGCTCACACCTAGATAATACCTCAAAGCTACAGAGAGAAACACAAGTTGGTATTTACAATTCCATTACCAAACAGGGTGAGCTTTTCATCTTGAGCCAGCCAAAAGCCAGGTATACTTCGAGCACCAGGGGTGTTTTCATGCTTGATAACTACTGTTCAGATGCCAATAAAGGCCTAAACTTGAAGTTAGCTATAAACTAGGTAGTATCAATAAAATAATAACAGCAACATAATTAGTAGTGCAGGGAGAACTAGAATTCAAGAAGCTTTACCATATAATCTACATACATACCATATAATCTACATATTTTTCTTACTGGAAAAAAAAATCTGTGAAAAGAGGTCCCTTAAAAAATGTTGGTTGTGGTTAAGTAAACTGTAAAACGTGACATATACCCCTTGTAAGGTGATTTACTTGCTTTTCTGCTACTTGCTTTTCAATTTCCTCCTTGATTTACTTCATCCAGTTATAGCTGGTCAAAATCCATATTTTATGTTCCTGAAGGCAAGGAGTGTCTTTAGCATCTATCGCTCAGGGGTCTAGATTGGTATTAGTAGGTGTAATAGTAATTCAAATAAGTAATCTTTTTTTCAAGATTTAGTCCCTGGAGTTGCTCAACATAACCTTGTTCTGTATCAATAACTAAAGCCCAGAAGATGGGGATTTTCTCATTTCCTTATGTCACAGTTAGTATTCAAGGACAGGATTTGTAAAACATTTAAGATGTCTCCATTGTTTTGGACCTAGATATGAAAGGCAGATGAAAAAGCAAAATATTACAAGGTTGGTTTTTTTTTTCCCAGTGGTAAAAGAAAAATAAGACCTGTAAAAGTCATTGCAGTTCTTACAGTTCATATTTCTTTGACCATTTAACCTTTCCAGATCCATTTTCATGATGCTATAACTTCATGCAAAGCAAATTTAAGAATCTTGATACAGTAACAATGAGAAAACTCTGGCAGAAAATGAAACCATGTTCTGGGAACTCCCAGCCAGCATGAGGCAGCTTGAGATATTTTAATGTAATTATAGCATATGATGTCAATGTTTCTGGAAGCTACAGAAAAAATCTTTATAAACAGAATGTGTTCACCTCATTTGATAAAGTAACTAAATCAGTGTCGGATACTCAACTAGGAGCTAAGCATATGTTTTCACAGGCAATGAGAAGTAAATTATATTCAAGGAAAAAACTTGATTGTTTTTGTCTGAAAAGAAATGTGTAACAGCTCATTGAAAGATAATTCTCTGCTTTCAGATGAGGTAACCTCAATTCTGCCTTTGGATTAAGATCTGGAGTGATGTTCTAAATCTCTATTAATTTCCACTTAAGGTTCCTAAATCAACAGTTGTCATCTCAAAGCATCACTTTGTGATTAATCTGAATCGTAACAGCAGAACAAGATGTCTGTAATACTGTGAAGGTACTGACTGGTACAGTACAGAAGGTACTCAGTGGTGTCTTTGAGGGGGATATTTGCCCGAAAACCCAGCTTTTGGCTTTAATATGTTTACTAATATATGTTGTTAACCTTCAATGAGAAATACTCAAAAGTTTGAAATACTGATCATGCTTTTCATTAGGTATCAATTTTTGATGATTAAGGTTGAGGAAAATAAATAAAACACCTTCCATTGTTTTTTTCCCTAAGTCTGTTTTGCCTTCATTAGAATATGTGCTCACTGAAATATGTAATAGTAGGAAATTGGTGGGGGTGGGGGGGGGATGGGGGAAGGAAACCATAAGTCATCTTAAAACATATAATCATGATGTTAAATAACAACTGTGCATCTCTACCTTAGTATTTATAGAGCTCAAGTTCATGAAAGGATGAAAAAAAGATGTCAATAAACCAACAAAACTTCTAGGCACTACGCACATTTCCAGCACTCACTCACAGTATGAACATCTCCTCTCACTACAAGAGATGGAGAGTTGAAATTAATTATGTGGGGATGCATCTCTGTCCTTTTAGGAGCTCTCTTCACTTCAAAAACCAAGGAGCTCTGTCTGGACTGAATTCATTCTTCAAGTCTGAGATGCAGTGTGCCTCTTCATTGATTTAAGGAAAAATAAACACAGCAAGATAACATTTTTAACAGAATTCTTTGTTGTTGTGTCTGAGGTGACAAACAATGAATTGCACATAATCCCCCAAAGCTAAACACACTTAAAGCAGAAAGCTGTGAGGGTTTTTTAATAAATAAGCAATGGGAATACACGTAAAGAGAGGATGAAAAGGATGTTTTCTTCTGAGAAGAAAGCAAGAATCACCCTTTGTCCTAGCCTAAAATACTCAGCTAACTCAGACCGGGAAGTCGGTTTCTAGGACACTGGATGAGAGGTCTGCTAGCTTAAATCCAGGTGATTTCTGCCACTGAGTCCATCTCTATCAGCTAACTGTCAGCACAGTGTTACTGGGAAATGAAGTTAGTTCATCACCCAGATCAAAGGACTGATTAAGTTTTCACACAGCACCATTCCATCCTCAAAGCCTGGAAACAAGGTATGTGGGTCCCATGTTTAAGCAAGGAAAAGAAAGTTTGTGCCACAGTATGTCAGGCTCTGCCACGTGCAGAAAAGGAGAAAATCTTCACAGACTTGGAGGAACACCCTCATCACTTTATTGTTTCCTAGCTCGCTAGAGATCAAACAGTAGCAGTAGACAGCAAGAAGGAGCAGGTTAGGTTCCTTTGCTATCAGAATACAATAACTTTTCCAAGTAGTGCAAATCAAAACACTTCAATGAAGTTTATCTTCTTCACTATCCTTTTTGTCAGTACAGATGTAGGTCCACAGGTAGGTTAAGGTGTGGGGTGATCAAACTGAATATTGAGAGAAAACAGGAGGCAGAAAGATCAATCTGAGAAACATTTATGTCATGTAGCTTCAAAACAAGAATTTATTTTGTCACCCTGTCTGTCAGAAAACTGATTTTTCTCCTCATTTAAGCTTTTTCTTCTAATTTTACTAGTCAGTTGTCCGATTTTACTACTAGAAATACTGGAGAAATATTTGAAATACCAGAGAATATATGTTGCACCAACACCTACATCTTTAAACTTTTTAACTAAGACTAAATTATTTTAAACAAACAAGTGAAAGAACAAAGAAAGCTTACATTGGCACTAAATAAGTGAACAGTAACTTATAAATCCATAATCTGGGACTCTGGCAAAGCTGTTTGTATTAGAATTTGCCACTTTTATTTCTACAATGACATCTCCTTAAATAGGAGCTCCATTCTACTGCGCATGGAAACCAGGTCTGCAAGAAAGTCTAAATTTCATCTAGTGTGATGTTCCTTGGAAAGATTTTGCTATATGCTGACCAGCATAGTCCTACCTGTCCCCTGCAATTCACCAGTTTGTTGGCATGTCTCAGGAGACCAGAAAATCCTGGGAGACAGTTCTCACAGCAACACCAGTGCTGTGGAGGGCTCAGGCTAGACGTGAGCACTTCCAGCCCACCTCTGTACCTGGGAATCTTCCCCAACATGTTTAACTTGAAAGTCTGTTTCCACTATATTAGCATTTTGCTTCTAATACAGTTGTATCTTAGGTTGCTTCTACTACTACAAATATATTTAAATCTCTTCAGCTCAACTACTTGATCAAAAATGCCCGCTTCCATTCACATCTATGCATTTCCACTCACTCTAATCAACTGACTTCAGCAACTGTGACTTCAAACATTTTTTTTTTCTCATTTTCACAATTGATCAAAGGACTAATGGTGTATGAATGAGCTGAAGAAAATCTTTGGGACTATATGAATTCAAGTCATAAAATATGCTAGTCAGCCCTGTGAATGTCATGAATCTCTAAAATGTCTCAAGGAGGACTCCAACATCCCACCTAAAAAATTAGCAGTTATTGCTGCAAATATTGTTTGTAAGGTACAATCAAGACATTGTTTTAAATCAGTGTCTGCTTCAATCTCTTGAACACTTTTCCATCTTCTAAGAATAAGCAGAGGGTTTCTATGTTTTTAATATATTTTAAATATGGTTTTAGAACAAAGATAAAGAGTAACAGCAAAATAAAATTTTATTGGGAAATGGAGAAGCCTCACAGAAGTGATTAAGCGTCTTTATTCAGTTCAAGGGTGAAGTAAAAGACATTAAAACTCTGGGAGGTCAACACTGCAGTTTTGTTCACAGAGACCCATTGAGCCTCAGGCAACACACTCTGCTATAGACGCTTTCAACCCTGCTCAGTTTGTGTTTTGTTTAGTTAATTTAACAGATGTGCATAGCTTGCAATCATGGTTTTGTACTTATTGCATTCTTTAATAGTCTGGAAAGAAGATGAATGATGGTTGGTCACTCCTTCTTTAGGCAAGTTAAATAAAAATTTGACTATGTGAAAAAATGGGGGTTTTTTTTATTAGCAAAACAAAAATTACAAATGTTCCTTCTCTCCACTCCCCTTTTGCCCCTCTCAAACTATATTTAAAGTCCTGGAAAAGATTGGCTGTTTTAAACCATATTTCAAATTTTAAACTATTCTCACATTTTTCATAAAAAAGGAAAATCAAAACCTTATTTTTTCTGAGCAGTTCTCCACACAAGCAGGGGATGTTAAATCTTATTAGTGTTTAAACACTGTTAAAGCACAGAGAAGGGTTTCCTGGAGAAATGAATCACTATATGTTTTTCTTTCAGACAAGGCCAAGCCTTGTCAGTATTTGTTAGTTGCCCTCATTGGGATACTGTGTATTTTTAGCATCATTCTGGTAAAAACCAGTACATATCTCCAAGGGGTATTTTTGTCAGGATATTCTGATTATTGGAACCTGAGTATTCCAGTGCTCTTCTATCCTCTGGCTGCAAAACAGCTAAATTCTAGCTGTCTAGTTTAAAACCAGCAGGACCAGTATCCCCTGTTTGAAAGCCTTTGACACTTGAAATGTATTTGTGAAACTTCAAAGCACCAAAGCAAATGCGAAGTGAGAATTAAAAAAAAAAAAGCCATCTCAGAAAACTTCTGCTTTGACATATACCAGGGACATCAAATATTCAAAAAGGAAGAAAGCAAAATAAATAAACATCATGATATAAAATGATGGCTTCTGTCATTTAACAGAAACGTAGGAGCCATGCAGTATCGCTCTCCATAAAGCCATCAGTGGGTAAATACTGTATTAAAGGAAAATGCTTCCTTGGAAATGCATTTCTGTTGATCTAAGTGTCAGGGTGTGTGCCTGTGTGTAACTTATTTCGTCCTTGAATTTTCACTCCAACACATGCCGTCAATTAGACATACAAGCATGCCCAGGAGAGTATCTTAACTAAATCAGTAAATGATAACTAATAACTAAAACAAAATTCTGTAAATAGAGGAACAAAACCAAACAGCACAGCATATCCATAGGTGGTCCTTCCTCCCTGAATTATGTCCTCCAGCCCTTTACCATTTATTTAACAAGCCAGGAACTTGAAGTAGGAGGAGCTGTAGCCTGGCTGGACATGGCAGCACTCTTCCCCCCTGGCAGAAATCAGTTGTGTTCCCACCACATCCTGCTCCCAGCAGCTCTGCCTCACTGTGCTCTCCCATTTTCCATCTTTTCATGAGTTCTTATGACTTACAGCCTTCGTGTGGTTGTTTCTCATCTGTTTGTAAGTTCTTCCTCCTGAGTTAATAGCCAAGGTCTCTTCTCCTCCATCTTTTGTGTCATTTTGATGCTTAGAGTAAATTCATTAGACTTACAAATCCTTTGCCATGCTTCTGCTTAGAAATCTTTTCCCATTGTAAGTTGTGGTTTTGCTATTCTGCAAACAATTTTCTGCATTTACCTTCTCCAAGGTTTGGAGTTCTTTTTACTAATTACGGATGGTTCTACCAATGTATCGAGGCTGTATTTAATTCCAAACTTCCCAAGTTTTCTTTCAATCTTCATCCAAAACTTTGATATAATTGTAAAATTAAAGAATAATTTACACTGGAAAGTACACCTGCTCGCACATCTTGCTACATCAAGAGCATATTCAAAGTTAGATGAGGTTTATCAGGGTCAAGTCAAGCTATGAATATCAAAGAATTTGCTAAGATATAGCTCATCTATTGTTTCACTTAACCATGAGATCAGTTCACCTATGACTGCAGCTAAACTTACAAATTCATGTTGTTCTGGTAGTCCTGAAGGTTTAAAAAGGTAAATTGACTTATCATATATCAGAAAGTTCTGATGCTCCCAACCCTTTTATTGTGTTTATATTTCTGAAGTCCACTTGGACACCCACCATTCTTCATGCATTCTGAAGGATAACAGCTCAGTGGCTACTGAACAGCTTAGGTTTAGAATTTCTTCTGGGACTGAGAGGGAATATAATCAAATTAAACTAAGTACATTTAATATAGCTATTATTTTTCTAAACAATTTTTTCCTCTCATATACACTTCTTAATATGCTAAGTTTCAGGTCTTAATTTTATGGGGTTTTTTTTCATAAAAACTAAAGGGTAGAAAATTGTAACTATTTCTGCATTCTCTATAAAATGCCTAATTTGCTTTCCTTCCTAGACACATGATGGAACTGTTTTACATTTATTCCTAATCTTTTTATGTAACCTTTTATTTTTGCCGCTTGTATTTTTGTTATCCACAATCTGTTTTCCTTATTGTCCATTTTCACTTCTAGTCCTACCTGATGGTTTTGCTTTGGGGGTTTTTTTCTCCTTATATTAATTTTGATTGTAAGCCTTTTCTTCACCTTTTGCAAAGTATCTTCTTCCTTGGCAAAACCATTAGCTTTCCTTTCTTTTTTTATGCCTCAGAATGTCTCAGAATAGATTGCTGTTGTGCTTTTAGTTCCACATATTAAAGATGCAAATTCACCTTTTGTTCCTCAGACTGTCTTCCCCAAAGAGCCTTTCTACTAATCCCTGAATATGCTGAATTCTTTTCTATCCTTTTCGTGCTTTTATTCTTTCCTATTATTAGAGTCACAAATGCTGCAAATTCATGGTCACTTTCCCATTCTCAGACATCCTCTGAGGTTTTAGTAGTGATTAGATTTAATGTTGAGGAGTTTACCTATTACAAGTATATAGAGAAATATTATCCGTCTGAGAGTCTGCCCTTGTAAATTTGGCAGACTATTAGTTTCCTTGAATGGGTCAGCTAATTTCTCCCAGCAGCACTGCTAGAAATGCATCTCTTCTTCTCCAGCTGACAAATGGATTGCTAAGTTTGATTCAAAACTGTCAATGATGCTTTTTTTACTGGATTTTGCACTATGAATTGAAGGAATTGAGGCAGATATTCTGCATGGAACCTTCATCCAGGAAATTACACTGTTAGCAGCACATGTCTGAATAGTTGAGAGAGATGGAAAGATATGTCGGGAAGAATAGGAGAAAAATGTTTCACCCTCCAAATTTAGTTTCTCGGTTTTCTGATTGGGGAAGTGCTTCAGTGCAAGATCTGACATTAATCAAGCTAGCATACCTATCTGTGCATTGCTTATATAATCATTACCATGGTATATTGCATCAGCTGCCTTGAAACAGATGCAAATGTACAAAATATATGCACATTTATTTGCCATTCTTAAAGTATGCACTTGGGCTAGATCCAGTAAGGTGCACAGCATTATTAATTCTTGCTGACATCAGATGCGAGGCTGAATACTTTAAGGAGTTCGGTTGCATGAGCCCACTTCTCCACTACTTTTGACCTTATCATCACTAATTATCAAGTAAAGGTTTATTTCATGTTACATTAAAGCATGTAACTCATCACAAGTTCAATAGCTTCTGCTGTCTGAGTTAGATTGTCATGAGTATGAGTGGCAGTAGAAAGGGCTGGCAGTGCAGAATCAGTTGCACAACAGGTATATTCCATGGGCATTATTTACATTTCCCAGTTCACTGTTGCATGATTAAATAGTAAGAAAAAACCAAATCAAAACAAACAAACAAAAAAAAAAAACACTTTAGATATCATTACAAACCTAGGCCATGCAAATGGTAAACTCTGGTCTGAATTCAGGTAAGTAGCTTTTACTTGGATTTTGCTCTTATTCCAGACACTGGATGTATCCTACATTCTTGCTCATATCTTGATTTTCTGATCAGAGGAACATGATCTCAAGCCTCTTCTCCTCTTGAGCAGGTCCTGGCAAGTGAATTTCAATAAGCCTGGAGTGTTCTTATTAAGGCTCTTTATAAGTCTTTAATAAATAATAAATAAAACAAGTTTGTGAGATTTATATTCCTACTTTTGACATGTCACATTCTCTATTTTACTCCTTTTTTCTCTCTACAGCAGGGGCAATAACTGTAAGGAACCGTAGCTATATCCACCCTAAAACCAAGATTTAAACTTGAAGTCTGTCTTTTCATAAGAAGCAGCTTCTCACCTTTGAAAATCCCAGACACTTTCATGAACCTGCATATATTTGTTCTATCTATGCAAATCTGTTGTTAGGTTTATGCCTTAAAACAAAGATAATTCATTCTTCCTAATTATCAGAATGAGAAACATCAAATGCAGAGGTCATATGTCCCACCCGAGACAGATTTTTCTGATTTAAAACAACTGGAAGAAATTTAGCTTGATGACAGATAATATATTTTCAAGATAACACTTTGTCAAAGCATGACAGCAGCTGTGAAATCTCAGAGTTTCTCCTCTCTCCTCTATGACACCTTGATAAGGCAATTACTGCATAATTACCTTAACAAGTGGCATTACAGGAAATTATTGTCATTCTCCTGTTAAAATAACACATAATCATCAGCAAGTGTATTCTCGAATCCCCAATCAGCATCTGATTAACTGGAGCTAACTCAGAAAAAAAGAGTAGGTAATAGGTGGGTAATAATTGACAAGTTACTAGAAAAGGGTAATATATATGTATATATACACAGACATATATATAGCTGTATAGACTTAATTGAGGGATAAGATGGCTGTTTACCTGACCACTTCCAAAACAGCCCTCTTCAAAGCTTTTATTATTATTTTGCATGTGGAAAGAAAATGCTGAAGAAGCCTATTTAAAAATACCCAGGTAAACAGCTTAATTCACAAATACATCTTATTTGTATATAAGTGGTCATACTTGTGAACTTGCCTTGATATTTCTGTGCTCTTCCTCTGTTTTTCTGCTTTATCATGTAGATTCCTTCAAGGTAGACAGCACCTTGAAATTTATATTATTATCTTCTGTGACGTCACTTCCAGGTTCATGTCATCTTCACAAAAACAGGTTACAGAACCTATTTTTCTCTTCCATCATCAGTTGTGTTCTTGGGAACAACTCTACTATCATAGTGGGCTACAGTCTGGAATATCATTAAAAATGGGATTTTTACCCTTCATGTCCTAATCTCTATTTACCAAATTGATGCAAAATAAGATTAGCTACTACAGGACGTGTTCTAATTCCACTAGTTGTAAACTTCCATTACTCTTCAGTGTACAGAAAATATTTTCTTCTAGGTGACACATTTTCATGATTTAGTAAGAAAATAAACAAATCCCCACCAAACCTCGAAAGCAAACCTCACACCAGGATGATCAGTGTAATGTTATAAATGTTTGCTCTCTAGATGTCAACTAAAGGACTCAGACTGAATCTATGTGTGTGTAATCCATAATTCCAATACTGTCAATATAAACAAGAACGAAATAGGGGGGCAAAGCACAGCTCACAGCAGCATAAATTTATTTAAACAGCTTTCATGTTTAAGTATGCATCTGTTATACACATGCACACATTTGTGAAAATGAGGTAGATATTTATCTCTGTAGGTATCTAAAGGCCTTGTTAAGAATTGTCTCCGTCCAGCACTGCATACCTACTGCTAGCTTGGTGAGTTGGGTTTTGTACAAAAAAATCTTTCAGAGGAAGACATAGTGCTTTTTCACCCATTATGCTCGTAGAAGAGTATTCATCCAGGATAAGTAAAAGTAATTATGGGCAAAACATCAGAGAGCAGAACTGTTGGGAAAACTCTTCAGCTCTGTTCTTGAAACCTGTTCATTTTGACTTCAGATATTTGAGTACTCATTGGGATGAAGCCTTGTAAATCTACCAGCACGCCCTGGCAATCATTATGTGTAAAGGCTCCACTTCGACAAACTCAGTGTTTTACTGTTTGATAGATAGGCTTCCCTATTACTGTGCTGGTTTTTATACATCTTGTTCTGCATCACTTACTATTTTACGCAAGTCTGAAAAGTGGGAGAGGGAACTGTGTTTCACAGAGGGATCCTGACAGACCGGTGCTGCAGTGTTTTAGAGGCAGAGATTAGGATTTGTCTCACATGTACCTGACAGTGAAATTACATCTAATTTAAGCCAACCATCAAGACTTGTGAGATCAGTGGAGGCAGATAGGGACCTCTCAGGCGTCTACCTTGGGGTAGGATGAACTTCTAAATGGCTAAATTTAGGCAAGGACAGATGAATCCTATCATAAATCAATTTTTTGCCATATTTTACCATCTTACAGGATAGGCAAAAAGGTGCTCTCTCTTGAGAGAAGGTGAAATCCAGGAGATGGGTCATTTTCTTACCTCTTAGGAAATATGTTTTATTCCTGGTGCCATAGAACTCCAATATGTGACTGTGAAGAATGACTTATACTTCCCATGATACTGCCTGTATATTTCTGTGAGTATGGACCAAAGAATTTTCAAATGCACCAAGCAAAACCATACTTAAGTGAATATGGTTCTGTTTGTTTGTTTAATTAATCTGTAATGTATTTTACTGTCACAAGTATTACTCTGGAAAGAGGAATGTAATTTTAAATGAAAAATACATCTTTAAAAGGTCAATAGTAGATGGAATTATTGTAAGTGCTCCTCAAGAGTAGAACCTAAATAATTTTTCTCCTTTCAATAGTGGTTTAAGTGTCAGTTTGGGAAAAGTGTAGGGCTTATATTTTTACATTATATTAAGAAAGCACTCTCCAAAGCAGTGAGTCAAGTTTACTTGTAACTGTGAATGTAGGGGCTGGCAATGTTTCTGAAATTCCTCTTGCAAGAAATTTTTTCTGATGGAGATTGCTTATTCCTTTGCTCTTGTCAAAATAAACATCAAAGTGTAAAAGGACAAACTGTCATGTTTAGAATAACTCCCCATGCATATGCGGTAAGCCGTGTGAACAAAAGTGCAGCTGGTGAGAGGAATGATGCAAAATTGATGGTGCCTTTGGAAGCTCCAAGTGAAAAATCTATTAGATATCATCCAAGGTCATAGCTTTCTACGTACAGAGGAAATGATACCAATACAAAAAAGATCTTTGGCTGCTGTAAAGCACACTGTATTTAGAATGAATGTGTCTTTAAATAATAGCTGTTACAACTAATTGCTAGTTAAAAGCCTTTTGTATCTTCATTTTGAGTAACTTTGTGTTATATTTCTTAGTCAAATATATTAAAAAAAATATCACAGAGACTGAGTCTTTTTATTTCTTCCAAAAATTGCCAACCCATCCATTTTCTCATAGAAAATTATTAACAATTCCTATAATGAAGACCATAAATTCTTCTATTCTATAAAATTCTCAGTTAACGAGAGAATTTTACAAAAGTCAATATTATTTGATGCCCACCTAGCAAGCCTTCCAAAATTTGCAAAAGTCCACATGCGTAAGGCACTTTAGATTTGAAAAACACAGATTAAGTGAGGTTAGTATTTTATCCCCCTCGGGAGTTACAATAATCTTTTGCTTTAACATGGACAAGATTGACAAATAGATTGTAGGGATAAACTCTACAGGCAAGTGTGAGGAGGAAAAGCAAGGCTGCAGTAGAGGAGAGCTCTCTGTGTGTGCGCAGTGGGAAGGAGAACACCTCCACATGGTTAAGTAAATCTGGAGGCTCATCCAAAAATTAAACTTTAGTGCTTTTCCCTAGAGGTTTTTTCCCTAAAGGATCAATCAAATGAAAAATTTAGAGGTATGCTGTTGGAGAAAAAAAAAAATCGGTTAAACTTTACAGAAAATAGATTTGAATATGAGAAACTTAAGAAATCCTTTTTCAATCATCATTTGCTGACACCTTTTACATCCAAAGTTGTTGTGAATGAGTCATGGACATTCAAGTCAATTAAATCTATTTGCTGTGGTGAGCAATCCACCATATACACCTACTGAAAAGCTATTTTTATTCCATGGGTAGCATCAGCAATGTAATTATGGTTAACTCCAACCACATATCCAGATTTCTTTACTCACATAGAATCATAGAATCGTTTAGGTTGGAAAAGACCTTTAGGAACATCAAGTCCAACTGTTAACATATCATTGCCAAGCCCACTACTAAACCATGTCCCTAAGCACCACATCCACACATCTCTCAAATACCTCCAGGGATGGTGACTCAACTACCTGCCTGGGCAGCCCATTCTAATGCCTGACAACTTTTCCAGTGAAGAAATTTTTCCTGATATCCAACCTAAACCTCCCCTGGAACAACTTGTAATGCACATTTTGTGACGCAACCTCTCTAACGGAAAAAAAAACCCAACAACCCACACCTATTGAGATCAGTAGGATTGAAGCTAATTTAAATAAGGTTAATTAAACTTGCAAGAATTTTTGCGATCAGAAATTTCAACCTTCTTTGTGTTATAACTTTATCACTAAATGAGATTATTTTTAGTATTTAGGAATACTTTTCCTGGGGTGAAACAATTACACAAGTGTATTAAATAAAAGTTCTGCTTTTAGATCAAGACAATCGAAATGGTGAGTGCACGAGTCTGGTTCATGTCAGTATGGATCTGAAGATGAGCTAGATTTTTTTACGTGGCTAAATTTTTATCTCATTGAGTGTGACATCATAACACAAAGTAAGGTAAAGGATAAAGTACTAAAAACTGACTTGTCTTTAGCCAAGATTTAGTCTTTGCCTAACAAATAAATGCCAATAGTGAAAAATCCAAAAGTCTCTCTACATACAAAATTATACTTTAATGTCAAGAAA
Organism: Eurypyga helias; assembly: GCF_000690775.1. Taxonomy (NCBI): domain Eukaryota; kingdom Metazoa; phylum Chordata; class Aves; order Eurypygiformes; family Eurypygidae; genus Eurypyga; species Eurypyga helias. The sequence continues at coordinate 17,825 of NW_010245735.1, forward strand.
AATTGCCAGCTAACTGAGTTGCATCAGTTCTTATTTTTTTCTTCTGTTGAATAGAACATGCAATAATGCATATGCTAATTTAAAGAATGTTGTTTAAAAATCTCTCTGTAAAATCACCTATTTTTTCTTTGTTATTAGGAGGAAAAAACATTGATTCCCTGTGAAATGTTTTAATGAATAGCAGAATTTCTTTAATGTATGATTTAACAGAAGTGGATCTATGCTTTTAATGTTTTCTCCATAACATATAAAATAAAAAGCCTTTTGAAAAGACTTATGAATCATAAAAGAATTGTATTAGTCTATTGTGATTTGTGATGAGCCAACATTTTCCATATAATAATGTACACCTCTGATAACAACCCAGGAGCCAATAAAAATATCATTGTGTGGGTGGGCTGACTGCAATAGGTCGTGATGAAGATTATATTAGAAAATGTCCCCACATAGGTGTTCATTTTATTTCATTTGCACATGTCTATTAAACTTCAAAGAAAAATCATTATAAAATACAGAAAAGCAGAGCTAACAAAATGCTACAGAAAGAAATAACTGTCTCTCAGTCTGTTTTGTATTAAAAAAGCCACACTACAGTTTGGACTCTTAGTTTACATCAGTATAATTTAAAATTATTCTAGGTTGTCACTTGTGTAACTGGCTTTTTTGCAAAATATATATAAAAGAAATATATTTGCTTCCTGATCATTTTTTCAGCTATATTATGTACATGTCTATCAGCTACTATGTTAAAAAATAATAAATTAGTTATAATTTTAAATTAACAACTAGGCTATTTCTAGAACTTATAATCCATAAGGTTGTTTGTAATGTGCATAAGTTGGCGTGTACTCTATACACCTTTTCTCATCATGTTTTTTCCTTAACTTTTCATCTCCATTTGCAAATAATACTTACAGTACCAACATGTAGAAAACAATGCCAGACTTGGACCATATCGTTTTTACAGAAAAGTAAGATCAAATTTTTGTATGTTTTTATTCAGCATAAATTTTATTTTCACTGGCACAAAGGGATTTTTACATCCATTTTCCTGACAATGTAAAAAATCTTACAGGCTGCATTAGTAACATGAAAGTGTAAGCTGTTTCCAAAGGGCAAATAAAAGGGCCTTTGAGAAAGGGTCTTGTTATTCTACTGCAATTCTGTAACAGTAGAACAAAAATTCTTTTTGTGTTTTAACATACCTTATGCTACTGAAGGAAAAATTGTCCAAAAAAGCACATCCTCATGTTCTTTTCTTAGTACTCCCAAACATGGTCTTTCCAATAGGAGACAAAATACCTTGCTGCACATTATTGGATGAGGTTAAACCTCTGTCTAAGCCACAAATGCTTCAAAGTACGAGTAATTAGTCAAAATTAAATAATTTTAAAAAGGATCCTCCTTCTTATTCCCCTTTCACACCTCTCTCTTCTGCAAACAAATAAAAAAATGTATTTGGGAAAAATTTTAGCTGGAATTGAGCAGGTTTTTAATAGGGTTAAGTGCTGTCAAGATAAACTGTAAAGGCAGAAAAGAAAATAAAAGAAAGCATCTCTGAAGAGCTAAAATATGATAAACAAGATAAAGGTAAACTCACTGAACAAGCTGTTGAATTCTTAATCAAGGTGTTTTTGTATCCTGTGGTCTGTCTCTGGATAGATGGATGTTATCTACACCATTCAGTGGCATAAATAGTATTACTTTTCTCACAAAAATGTTGAAGAGCCTCGAACACTTATACTTGGCATCTAGGTGAATTATATACCACATGAATTGTTCTCATCTAGCTAGTTTTTTCCTGCTTAAAAATTTTACATTTTCAAAATACGTACCAAGCCATGGATTCATCCTTCTAGAGCTTCCATCCACCACCCAGTAAACATTTATACACATGCCAGCGCTCTGATGTAGAGTTCTGGTTGAAACAGACTTCACAAAACTACTCACATGTTAAAGATAGAGTATGCAGTGAAGGATTTTCACTGAATAAAAAAAAAAAAACCTCAGCACATTGGCAGACTGTACTTACATCTTCTCTAGACTGATGGTCTTATTTTAAGCACTCTTTTTTTCTTTTTACCTTAACTCTAGGTGAGGTAAGCTGTTGGTTTTAAAAACTTTGTGCAAATGGCAGCAGAAGTCCATGGGTCCTGGGATCTTTCATTCAACCTGCATTGTAACTCTTTTCTTAAATACACTTCACTTTCAGCTTAATATGAACATTAACTGAACTCCTCCTTTCAGATCTTTGCAGCATTAGACAAATCTGAGGGTAGCTATAAACCTTTCCTTAGATTTATGCTGAATCTCTAACTGTATTGTAGTTTAAAATAGCTACAATAATTTATTTTATTAATTTTATGCTACATCAGTGTGTCTCAAAGAAAATCACACTTGTGCTTGAATACATGAAGAAAAAGCCTTGCTCTTGATCATCTTATCCATAAATATTACCCTTTTAAAATTATAGAAATCTGTTCTATGATTGAAGGCTCATAACTCTTCTTTTTCACTCATGACCAAGTTGCTTTTTATGTCCCTAATCCAGTAATATTGCAAGGCAATGACAAAGCTCTATTTAATATTAATGTTGCAAGATCAGAGCTCAGACCTCTAGAAAAAGTTTTTTATATATGGAGGGTGAGAAAGAGGAAAAGAAAAAATGATTTTAAGGACCAAATTACATTTCAAGAAGCCTTCCTTTCTGTTATCAACCAAACCAAAAAAATTAAGTAATTTCATGTCTCAGTTCAACAGTGTTTAAAATGGGTTGTTATTGTGGATTCCCACCTTTAGAGTTAGATTTTTTAAAGCTAGATTTAGCTGTCCAAGAACAACTTAACCATATATGTGCTTTATAAATTATGGAAATCTCATAGGAGATCCTGATCCTATAAAAACATCTGGCACAGCATTACAGTGAAGATCCTAGCTGGATAATACTTACTTCAAGCAGCACTCAATTGCTTCAGTTAAGACTGAGATCTATGAGACCTATCACTGTGACAGGCAGTAGACTGAAATTTGAATTGCTTTTGGGATCTGTTGATTTCTCCCCTTGTATATGGAAACCAAGAGAAACCAGCTTCACTGCCTGTTTCAAGTAAAAAGAGTCTAGACATAACATCACCAAGTTTATGCCATTTATTTTCAACCTCAGAAAAAAAGTATGAGCACTCTCTAGAAGTCAGCATCGTCAAAGCACCCTGTTAACTGAAATTATGAACAGGTGATGATAATTAACTATTACGATCTGTAAAGAATTGTCTGGGGTATTCACATTACAGATCCCAATTCCCCTTGATTGCAAACTGCTAATAAATTATACGGATTTTTTAAAGCCCTTTTAGCCACAAAATCTTCCCCATTGATTGGATGGTGAAGCATCCTCAAATCTTAACTAAGAAAGGCCAGATTTCTACAATTACCATGAAATAGACTTTCAGGAATGCTTAGAATCTACGTATCAGTTGCTACCCCTTTCCCTATTTAGTAGAAGTTGAATACTGAAAAAATACCTGTTTTCTCCTAAGAATTAAATATTTATAAGTTTAAAAATCAGAAGTTGTTGCTGAGTTACTTTATTTTGTTTAGTTTGGTCTGAGTTTATAAACAATTCCTATTGATAACTTCACTTTGGATAGGCATCAAGCTTTGTATTTGGTATGTTCTGAAATATGCATAGGCAAATAAAACGTGGAATCATGATTCATAGAAGAATGCTTCAAAATCTTTTGGGCATGGAGGTATAATTGATCTTTACTTAAAACCAGATACTTGTAGGAAACATATATTTTATATGGAAACAATGCTGAAGGATTGACCAATGCAAGTGTAATGGATGCTGCCAAGACAGTGATGGGCAAGACATACAGAAGGAAATAAATTAATTGATATCCTGAAAACCTGTTACCTTCTTCCCGCTCTTCGAACCAAAGATACAACTAGCGGCACAAGCTCTGTCATGGTAGAAGTGCCATTCTTGAACAAGAACATGTGCAGAGGTTATTACTCTCATCTCCTTTTCAGACACACCGAGTAAAAATGGTGGCCCTATTAAGATCTTGATCACTCCTTCAGGAGGGAAGAATTTTGTTCACAGACTTAGTGCCATGATCTTCAGAAAACACTGAAGTTGGAAACCTTTAGAAACGCTTAAGGCTCAACTTAAGTCTAGTTTCCACTAGAAACTCTATATTCAGTTTGTTGGTCTATAAATGGAGTGCCCTTCTGTCTACTGACTTACAAATTCTTTGGAGAAAATCTCACTGTGTGGCTGCAAGGCACTTGGTATGATATGGTTACCGTATCAGGCTGGGCATTAAATGCTATAGCAGTACAACCTGCCTTGCAAACTATAAAATGTGCAGGAAACTACTCTTTTAAGGAAACTCCTTAAGAGTTATAAACGTTTTACAGCTCAAATACTGCTCAAATTGACCACTCATTCCCATGCAAAGGGAAATCCTGCTGATTAGTTTGAAGCCAGTTGAAAAGACAGATCTTTAAAAACGGCAACTATTCTTGTCAAAGATAAAATGAAGAACCATCTACAGTGTAAAGTTCTTCAGTAATCAAAATGCCATGAACACATATATCAGCAGTGTGAAATTGTTATTGTTCCCTATGGGATTATTTGTGAATGGTGGAAGTTGAGAGGGCTTCAAAACAATAAAGTCTCACCACATACTGAGTGCCAAAACTGTTGGTTAACTCTGGGTTGGCAGCTCAGCCTCACACAGCCACTCTCTCACTCTCCTCATGGTGGAATGGGGGTCAAATTGGAAAGATAAAAGTGAGGAAACTCATGGGTTGAGATAAAGACAGTTTAAAAGGTAAAACAAAAACCTCACATGCAACCAAAGCAAAACAAGGAATTCATCTACCACCTCCCATTAGCAGGCAGGTGTTCAGTATTTCTTCCAGGAAAGCAGCGTTCCATCACGTGTAATGGTTACTTGGGAAGACAAATGACATTCCTCCAAACATCCCCCTTCCTCTTTCTTCCCCCAGCTTTATATGCTGAGCATGATGTCATATGTTATGGGATAACTCTCTGGTCAGCTGGGGTCAGCTGTCTCAGTTGTGTCCCCTCCCAACCTCTCGTGCACCCCCAGCCTATGTGTTGTCAGGGCAGTATGAGAAACAGAGCAGACCTTGACAGTGTCTTAGGACTGCTTAGCAATAGCTAAAAATCATTGTTATTAATACTGTTTGGTCACAAATCCAAAGCATAGAACCGTATGAGCAACTATGAAGAAAAACAACTCTATCCCAGCCAGACCTAGTGCAGGTATTTAACCTTCTTGTTCAAAAAGAGCCTGAAATATTAGTTCATTTCTTAAGTCTGGTAAGCTGCCGTGGTTTCCTTAGAGAAAAGAAACATTAATTTATTAATTTATGCATAATATAATGTATTTTCCCAAGTTTTCATTTATATTCTTTTGTTGAAATGACCCTAGAATGATAACAAAGTGATTCTACCTTAATTTGAAATTTATTTGCCCAGATGACTGATTTCTGCAACAAAGCAGAGACTAGGACTATTTGCAGACAGTTTGTAAGCTGTCTGAAAACTTGGACAACTTTGCTTATATAAGGCAGAGTTTCTTTTCATACCTTCTTTTAATACAGCATCTTCAGCTTCCATTAAGATATACTGTAAAGAAATGAGATAAAGAAGAAATTGCAGGAAAAGTCATTGGCCTGTTGTCGAATCGCCCCCGTTAATTCACAATTCAGGGAGAAGAAAAATATTGGCACTGCAAGAACTAATGTGTTCTGGTATTTACATTTTTTTCTCAAAATACATTTTCATATCTTAAGGTAATTTCTGTTTACTGATTCATTTTGAGCAGACACCAGAGGAGCAAAGCTAATGACATTGTTTAGAATAATCAGAAGATTTATCAACTAAAAATACAGAGAGCATACCAAGATGATATGGCTCTAGATAAAAGAAGAGGTGGACGTTCAGCACATAAAGGTTGCCAGTATTGTTAAATTAAGCAGCAGACAGTTGCATAAAATTGACTTGCCTAACAGTGATACAGCTGATTTGACTGAACAGAGGTATCTGCACTGTGGCTTGTACATATGAACTACTCACAGGAGAATCCTTTCATAGTTACTACTATTAATTTATTGACATTCAACTTGCAGATTAGGACTCCTCACTTCACATGATGACATGTAGGTGTCTGCATCCATGCTGGATATGCACCTCAGTAAAGAGTACCTAGAATAGTGCTCAGTAGACCAGACACAATTGTCTGCCTCAGCCTCAGAAAGGCTCATTAGACATCACAGACTCCATTGATTTCATTGACAAGGTGTCCAACAACTGTAATGGGAGCTTGGACCGTTTGTTCACTTTATAGAGAGCTCTAAATTCATGTACATTAAGTGAAAAGAATCCTACATATGAAATCTAGGACACTACGTATGTCATCCTAAAGAACACATTGAAACAGGTCTAGGAAAACAATGCTCTGAAGTGGCTGATTTCCTGTTTTGACTATTAAGTGAATCTAGGTGATGGTTAGCTCAGATGACCAGAGCTATGAGATAAATTCTTCCCTGATTAGCCTGAACTTTAAGATTTTTAAACCAATTATTGGTTTTTTTCAACTTTTCATACCCAGCTTACTATATTTTGAGTGTTCAAGTTCTGATTCATATACTACACAGGAAGTTGAAATTTTCCAGATAAAGTCTACTTTTGGTCTCCAAGGTAACAGCAGTTTCCCAAAATGGCTATGTGACATTCTTAACAAGTATATCAAACTATTGGTCATGTTTCATATTATGTACAGTGTGACTCTAAGCAGAACACAAAAAAGCAATCTCAAATAATTTTGGTCTCCTGTGAGGTAGATCTGTGATTTTATAATACAAAATTCTCTTCTTTAATATGTACACTGTCATGTTTAGCCTGAACTATCTGTTAAAAAAGAAAGATACACTATATGTAATGCTTTTGTAATTTAGAAAACTTTCTCTGTATATGAAATTGTGAAACAACACTTACAATTCTGTCCCATATTGTTTGCCTAATATTCCTAATGGTTTGGAAAATATTTTAACTAATATACTGTGATTTTCATTCTTCTCTGCTTTTGTGCATTAAAATAGTCTAAGTATCTGTAAGAAAACTCTGAGGTGTATTTTACAATCTTCTATGCCCTGCAAAAGTTTGTTTCTTCTGCAGGAATCCTCTGATTAGGTCCTTCGATGAAGTTAAGAGCAAGAACCAAAGTATTCTACCTGCTGGGCACTGCAGCAAGGTACTTCCCATAATGTGCCACATGATTGATCTTTGCAGGTCACGGTGGTGGTATCATAGGAAATACAGACTAGATGGAGGACAATCTATTGAAAAATGAAGCGGTATAGCTGTAGTTCTGCATGCAAGTAGTGGCTTTAGAGAACAGCAGTTATGTTTAAGGTGACCACCATTTAGTTCAATCTATTGTGAAAGGAAATAAATTGTTTGTGTTCTGTGGATATTGCTTAATGGTGGGGGTCGGTGGATGCACACACACACTTACCCACATCTAACAATGCAACTGTAGAGCAGCCTTCATACAGTCATCATGAATAATGATGTAGCACAGAGAAGTCATAGATCAGCTGTAGTTTGATGTCAACATTATTAAGGTCATTGTGTTTTTAATTGCTTATGCTTTCTAAACTGTGAATTTAAACACATTATTACTTCACTTTTCTACTGCTAAGTGCCATTACTATTGCTCTATTGGTTTGGTTATACTCATGGGACATTTATAGTAAGAAGTTCTTTTGCTTATTATTAGGTTTTTTTATATTTTAATTGCATTACAGGAGAATTTCAAGGTTAATATGGAAAATCAAATGTGAATATATCTATAAAGCATGTAAAGCATATCCAGTCATAGCTTGTGAAAGACAATCATTCTGTTCAGTCCCCTGTTGATCTCAAAGTTGGTTATGGTAGTTACACTTCAATACCAGAGTTTACATAGGAAAAAGAACTCTTTCCAGACTGGGATGTCACATTCAGTGTTTACAAAAGAGCAAATAATAGATGATTACAGAGGAGTAGGATGCACATCAGAAAAGAATGGATGTCCCAGTGTCACAGGATGTGGATGGCCCATTGTCACAATGTATGGATAAGAACAGAATGAAGATCCACAAACAGAGAATAGGTTCGCTGTCACATTCCTACTCAAGCAAGTTGAACAGGCAAGACAGGAGAAGAGACATTCTGACAGTTTAACAAAACTACTTAAAGAGCTTAAGCCAAGTGACCTGTATATAAGGAGAAAATTCACCTGGTTTTCCTAAATAACTTTTTGCAAAAAGAATGATAGTTGCAAGTCCTCGATTACATTGTTCCCAGGTTCAAATCTGGTAACATCAGTGGAATTATGCTACATTTAACTCTTTGCATTAATTATGAGCTAAGTAGTAAGCTACAATTTTCAGTAAACTATACTGAAATGTCTTCCAATTAAAATCCTATACAAAATAACTGTAATGGTTATTTACATACAGGGAAAGCATCATGTTTATTTAATCTCTGATCTCCCAGAAAAAATAAAAATAGTTTGCTTGAGAAATTCAATTCATGTACTATTGCCTTTTTTAAATTATTCAAAGGCTGCAACACATTTTAATACAGTTCATTAATTTTCAAAGTCTGAAGGTTAGAAGGGAGCAAATTTCTATAATCACACGTGTATCATTATTAGAATATTTTACTTTTGCTGATTTCAGCATGCTTGAAGCCATACAACACAGCCCCAAGCAAAATAAGTACAATCTAGCAGAAAAAGGACAAATGATATTTTTCCCACTATGAATTTTCGGTTTCTGTAGCTGGAGGTCAAATGATTTATGTTAACACATATTTTGTCTCAATGCTCTAACATAAAGTCAGAATTAACAATTTATGTGTAATTCAGGATTTATCTAAGGAATCTCCCCATTTTAAATATGAAGCAATTAATTCAGAGAACACTGAAGTTGCTCTTTCACAGGTAAAGTTATGACACTTGGGAGGATGACACTTGGGAGGATTTTCTTTTATACGAAGTATCAATACTACATTTTAAAGTACATGGGATAACAGTCCTGTCACAAGTTCCTTAAGCATGTCTACCACTTCCTTAACTGCCTTAATGAGTGAGGAAAATAAAGGGAAAATATTTAGCAGTTGTCAATTCCATACTTCAGAAGTAAAGACGGAGCATAAGAGACGGCATCAGATCCAGAAATGCTTCTCTGGGTGAAGGTGTCCAGATGCTGACAACTCAACATATCATCCATCCCACCACTACGACCAGGATGAGCACCCTGGCACTGGGGATCAAAAGAGACAGGGAAGGCTGATCGTAACACCAGGAAAAGGAGTAGAACCTAAAAAGTGTGCATTACAGTGTTAATTGCATTGTTATTCTTTATTTTTCTGTAACAATTAGATCCAGACAAATAGTAATCAAATTCTTAAAATATTGGTTATAATAAATAAATTATGGAATTTAGATGTATTCAGGTGTGCTTCCTCTTTGACCATAAACAGGATTTTGAGCCTAATGTTTTGACACGTGAAATACCCTCTTTCTATTAAATTTAAATTAAGTGCACATCAAAACTTTTTAAGTCATTACTATAATTCCCAGAATGCAGTACCTATAGACTGTTTTTTTCATTATTTACCTTGGTTTCTATATCAGATAATAAAAACTTGTGTTTCTGGTAGGATGCTTTCCCTGCCCTCACCATGGAAACATTTCCAGAGGTAACATTGCTGCAGGAAAATTTAAAGACATATATGAGACAGATACACAGAAATAATTGTAACTATGCCATGCCACTTCAGGTTGATGTACTAAATGTTGATGAACACTACCGAAATTCATACTTCTGCACTTTAATGTCATTAATAAGACACAGGAAAAGGAAAAATACTTATCAATTGTTTATGAATAATTTTTGGTGAACAAATCAGAAATTCCACTGACAAGCTTCTTAGCCTTAGATGTCGATGTTACACTGGATAATATGATGCCAATTGCAAAAGATATACCATCATGCACTGCGCTTGACACATTGAGTTCACAGCAGGACTAGGGGAGTGACACCAGATCCTCATTAATGTGTTGCAATTGCAGTAGGCTATTGATAACTGAAATTTCTTTAGTTGCCTGTCAGTGTGCCCAGCTTGAAGGAGAGAAGCTCAGATCTGATACTGCAGAGGAAAATGTTTTTCATGCTTGAACAATATTCTTCAGAGAAAGGTCTTAGCATTTTCACTTCTACAGATTTTGTTTTGCTTGTGGCTAAAAGTGGTACTCTGTTGGCATTACTTCTTATTCAGTTTGTTAAAAACTACAGTGAACATTCAGAAAGGGTATCCAAACCCTCAATTAAGAGAAAAACATTTCCCCAGATGGTTTTAGGGTTTGGGGGGTGGGGTTTGCAGTCTCATGTAAGAGATCCATAGTCACCTTCATTGTGAAACAAAGGAGTTATAGATTAATTTCTTATTAATGGTTTTTGCGGGATATAATTTTCTGTGTTTGTGATATAAACTCTGTGGTTTATGCCAGTCTTGTTCATTTCTCTGATGAGTACATAATGCATGTAGGACTTGAGACCTAGTCTTTTAGTTATACCTTTTCAATAAAAACAGAACTTAACGTTGTTGAGGAAGGGACCTTTCTTCAGTGCACAGTTCACAAAAGGACAACATGGTGATGCTTTTCATGGTCACCAGAAGAGCTTATTTATTAGCTGGTTTTCAGCATCCATGATTAGAATTGCCGTACTTTAAAAGACAATATCCCCTTTTTTGAGGGATTATGCTTTTGATATGTGATGCTATGACTAGGAATATATAGCCTAAAACGTCTGTATTCATTGGAAGTAGAGCTCCTATTGTTACACTATTCTCCTCATGAAGTACCAATTATCTGTTAAGTTTGGGAGACTCGGAGCAAAAAGAAGGGAAGATATTGGATATTGAGCATATGTGAGTATATGAGATTATTTGATCACTCAGCTAAGGCTAGCAAGGCTACCATACTTTTAGCTAAATTCTAAGCTTTGTTGTCTATCACAGCTTTCCAACTCAGATTATTGTTGTGACCTATCTGTTCCCTAAAGTATGCAGTGGTAAAGTTCAAGATATGGGAGAGGGCTCGACTTTAATTTATACAAGGAAACTCTAAATTAAAACCAAGAAAAACAGAAGAGGGATAAGGTAAATTATATATGGAATCTGAATCACAGAATCACATAATATTTAGGTTGGAAAAGACCTTTAAGATCATTAAGTCCAACCATTAACACTGCTAATATCACCATTAAATCGTGTCCTTCAGCACCTCACCCACACATCTCTTAAATATCTCCAGGGATATTTAAGTATCAGCCACCTCCCAGGGCAACCTGTTCCAATGCCTGACAACCCTTTCAGTGAAGAATTTTTTCCCTAGTATCCAAACTAAGACTCCCCTGGCACAGCTTGAGGCCATTTCCTCTTGTCCTATCACTTGTCACTTGGGAGAAGAGACCAACACCCACCTCTCTGCAACCTCCTTTCAAGTAGTTGTAAAGAGCAGTAAGTTTGCCCCTGAGCCTCCTCTTCTCCATTTCCCTCAGCTGTTCCTCACAGGACTTGTTCTCTAGACCCATCACCAGCTCCGTTGCCCTCCTCTGGACATGCACCAGCACCTCAATGTCTTTTTTGAAGTGCGGTGCTCAAAACTGAACACAGTATTTGAGGTGCGGCCCCATCAATGCCCAGTACAGGGGGACCACCATGGCCCTAGTCCTGCTGGCCACACTGCTCCTGATGCAGGCCAGGATTCCATTGGCCTTCTTGGCCTCCTGGGAAAACTGCTGGATCATATTCAGCTGGCATTTGACTAAAACCCCCAGGTCAATTTCCGCTGGGCTACTTTTCAGCCACACGTCCTCAAGCCTGTAAAGTTTCATGGGATTGTTACTGCTCAAGTGCAGGACTTGGCACATGGCCCTGTTGAACCTCAATCAGTTGGCCTTGGACCACTGATCCAGCTTGTCCAGATCCCTCTGAAAAGCCTTCCTACCTTCTGGCAGATCAACTGGGCAGATCCTGACCAATATCGTGGGGCTACATAATAATTCTATAGCCGTAACTTTTGTGCCAGAATTATTTAGTTCATGAATCAAAGTGAGATTTTCTCAGGGTCAGAATCTAGAATCTAGAAATCTTTGTTCCTTGACACATCTTCACCAACTGTCACCAGGAATAATGAGTCTGAGATCAGAAAGCAGCATGTAATTTTTGTCAGGAAGACATAGAATCATAGAATGGTTTGGGTTGGAAGGGACCTTAAAGATCCAACTCCCCTGCCATGGGCAGGGACACCTTCCACTAGACCAGGTTGCTCAAAGGCTCATCCAGCCTGGCCTTGAACACGGATGGGGTATCCATAACTTCTCTGGGCAACCTGTTTCAGTGCCTCACCACCCTCTCCATGAAGAATTTTTTTTCCTGATGTCCAATCTAAATCTCCCCACTTTCAATTTAAAACCATTACCCCTTGTCCTGTCACTACAGGCCCTTGTAAACCATCCCCCTGCAGCTTTGTTGTCAGCCCCTTCAGGTACTGGAAGGCTGCAACAAGGTCTCCCTGGAGCCTTCTCTTCTCCAGGCTGAACAAGCCCAATTCTCTCAGCCTCAGGATATGATTAGCTTTCTAGGCTGCCAGTGCACACTGACAGCTCATGTCCAGTTTTTCATTCATCAGTACCCCTAACTCCTTCTCCTCAGGGTTGTTCTGGATATGATTAGCTTTCTAGGCTGCCAGTGCACACTGACAGCTCATGTCCAGTTTTTCATTCATCAGTACCCCTAACTCCTTCTCCTCAGGGTTGTTCTCGATCCATTCTCTGCCCAGCCTGTACTTGTACTTGGGATTGCCCTGACTCATGTGCAGGACATTGCACTTGGCCTTGTTGAACTCCATGCGGTGTTCACCCACCTCTCCAGCCTGTCAAGGTCCCTCTTGAAGAAAAAGTCAGAACTTTTCTTTCCAGAGATCAGAGGCCAAAAGGTGTTGCAAGAGATAAAATTCATAATTACCAAGTTAACCAAGTATGCTTTTCAGTATTAGCACTATTTGACATTTACACAGCGCATTTAATTTACAGTTGTCCAATTATATTTACAATATTAATTAACCCCTTCTAAACTTTTATTGTTAGTGATCCATTTTATGGAATAGTATAACTAGGTACAGAATATTGCTATACAGCAGAAAACAGACAAAGTCTAACCCCTGATTTTCTAATCACAGCGGTCATTTTGCTAAATGCTGAAAGACGACATCAGTACCATGTGACAATTTTTCAATCACCTACAGCCTTAGCCAATAGCCATTTTTAAAAGCTAACTTTTATTAATCACTTTTTTTTCCAGTGGCATAACAATAGTAATAATGCTGTGTGACTATGATCTTGGTCTCATCTCTCAATCTCTTCCGAATTCTTGCAGTCTGACTGAGGATCTTTGCTCTAATGTAATGGTTCTAAGCTGTTGGGGGGGGTCAGTTGGTTGTTTATTATTCTTACAAATGTGGGGAAAAAAATCACAACAAAACCAGCCCCACACAGATGAAATAGTATCCACCAAAACCTTTTATTAGACCATATCATTTTTATAACTCAAAAACACTTTGTGAGTGTATCAGGGTGTTTGTCATCTGAACAGTTGTGCTTGTTTTAGTCTTCCCAGAGCAGTGAAGTAAAGCAATCTGCTGAAGCACATGTTTCTTTAGGAAAAAATTTTCTAGGTAATAGCCGATGGTTTTCTTTGACTCAGTAGATCAGTCCTGCAGTACAGAGAATAAGAACATCCTGGAGCATTGTACTTCTGTTTCCTTGAGGGTTGTGTCATGTGTTTGGAACTACAGTTAAGTCACAGTATGTGCTTCATTGATTAGCCATGAAAATTGTTATGAAAGTGGCATTGATCCCTGCAGCACCTACTCCATAATCCCTTGGGATGTCCAGAGGGCCACTACTTGTTTTCTGCTTAGAGGATAATCTTAAAACCAACTGGTCAACCACCACTATCTTTGATAGCCACCTAAGAGCTGGCTTGTAAGGCAAGGCATGAAAAGAAAAATTCTTTCAAAGTCTACCACACAATTTAGGATCTAGTTCTAATGTGATATAAGCAAGTAGAAGGTAAATGTAGCTGCAGTAATTTACAGCATAGCTCAGTTTTGACTTTTCCAGTGTATTTTTCATTTAGCTCTGTGAAATGACTGACCTGGCAGTGGTGTGTGAGTGGGCACCTCAGCTTGCCAGTTTGCGGTGTGGCTCAACTTTGGAGCGGTGTGGAAGAAAGTCAGAGAGACAAATCGTTAATTTATATTAGGAAGAGAGAAAAATTATGGGAGCAAAACACTGCTCCACAGGAATTTTCTACAAGGTATCTCATCAGCAAGGTATTTTCAAAAGACTAGGCTGAAGATGAAGGAATATCAAGCTCCCATGGCATGTCCAGTCCCACTGGTTCTGCAGTAACATCCTGTGAAATGTTGAAGACATTCAACATCAGTGTTGAAGGGCCAACTTCAAATCTTTCCTCAGGATTAGACAATGAAACCAAATGAAGATTTGCCTACATTGTGGTGGTATACCCCATCACAATGTAGAGGGTAAAATTTCTTTTTCTTGTAAGAGGAAACCTGCACCCAACAGTTTTGACAAAATGAGGACACTTGCACAAATGGCTGAATGGGATAAAGCTCTGTTAGGCCATTTCATAATCTCACAAGTTTTAGAAGTACAGCTAGAAGTCTGAGCAGGTAAGATAACCTTCATGACAGGAATTGTTTTTTATAGATGTTTTTCTTATGATATTTAAGTTTAGAGCTTCAGTTTTTAATGCATATCTTACTACCTAATAAAATACAATGGAAATTGATATTTTTTTTAATTACAGAATCGCAGAACATGCATAATGTAATTCACTGAGTGAAGCTCAAGATTTTCTCTGTCGTGAAACTTTTTGGCACTGTGGAAAGGAAAATTTTATGCTGCTTGATTTGTTCTCAATCTGTCAGGGAAAGCATGGTGTAATTTCCTTTCAGAGTAGCTACCAGGAAGTCCTAGAACTATTGCTAAGGATGTTGTAAATGTGACCAGCACATTATCATGCAAGTTTTCCTTACAGTTTTTATTAATAGGGCTAAAATGCAGGGATGACTGTGGGACATTTGGGTTCACATTATTTCCAAAACACACATTTCCAAAGCAAGCCCCTTAGATCTAGACAGAGGATTATAACCCCACTCATTGTCCATCTGGATCCTGAGCCAATGTCTGATGGAATAAAGGGGGTTATTCCTGCTTATTATCTCATTAAAACAGTAAGGATAAAAGAAGGTTTTGGGTAGGAGCAATAAGACAGTGTGGTGGGAGAGGACAGATAGTGATGCAGTGCACACATACCTGGGTGTAAATTGCTACTAGATAGGAGACACAACCATTTAATTCTAGGACAATATACTTTATAGTTGGGTGTGTCATCTTGCCACAATTCAACTTTAATTTTTTCTTCTGTGCCTCAGCTTTCTTTCATCAATTATTCCCACATGCACAGGGAAATTTATCACTGATATTTCAGGGAGTTTCAAATATGTTGTTATAATAAGGCTATGGAGGAATCTAGATGTCACACAAATAGATGATTTCTCTTGTCAAAGGGAAAAATAAATATTTGCATTAATTATAAGACCAAAGTCTTCTTCCAACATGTATGATACACAAAATAGATATTTTAATTCAGGTATTTTAAGCAGCTTACTATCCCATGGATTAGAACCAGAGGTCAACACATGGAATGACTTTGCAACAGAACTTTAGAGGATAAGTGAGGAAAATAGGTCTGAGTCAAGTTAGGGCTAAAATCGCCAACATGAGAGGCAGACAACTAGCAGCATTGGACAAAGAGGCAGAGAGGTTTAGAGTAAAACTTTGTTTCCCCTTTTAGCTTTGAGACAGACATGAGACATTTTGTTTTAATATGACAGCAAATTTTGCCAGCATCCCACTTGCTTCTCTTGTCTAAAAAGTTAAAACAGATTTTTCTTTATCACCCGCACTCCCAATTTTACTATCAAAGTTGATGAAATTTTTGGAAAATGTCTAGTATGTGACTAAAACCACTTTATAAGGGGGTGTAGCTTACCTATCATACACCTATTGCATACTTAATATGTGGATTATATTCAGAGGCGCACAGCTGGTTGTACAGAAGTCACTTGAGGTTTGAGAAAAAGCAATCATGATCGTTTGTCTACCCAAATCATGATGACATCTTAGATGTAGTAGCTCCTTCATTGCTATACATATACCCTGAATGTTGCCTGTGTCCCATGCCAAGAATTTTTATTTCCTATAATTCATAAAAAAGGGAAGGGTTTCTTCACAGGAGTGTTCATTTAGGATAGGAAATGGACAAAATGGGAGACTGGAAAATATACAGAATTTTCTTACTGATAAAGTGGCATAGAGATAGTGTGAAGGAGTGTCTACTTGTGTTAAACAAGTGCTTAGCTCAATTTTTACAGTCCTAAAACCACTGGACTTCAGGAAAATCCCTGAGGTGTTAGCACTGATCCCATTACCTACAGACTATTGGTGAGAAATTCCTTAGAGGCAAAAGAAAAGGAAGAAAGACCAAAACAAAGGATAGCCCTAGAAATTGCTTTGCCTCTTCCTTCTTCCCCCCACTCTCCATCTCCACATCTGTGCATTCATGAGCAAACATGGGATAAATTATTTGCAAAAATAAACAAGAGAAAAGTTGCTTTGAAATGAGTAACAAGGATCAAAGCTATTGATACAGTAAATCAATCATTTATTAAAGAAATGAAAGTACTAAAATAAAATAAACAGGTTCCTAACCCTGAGAATATTTATGCGTATACTGAAGTCCAAAAGACTGGCCAGTCATGAGCTTAAAGTTAAGCATGTCTTTAAGTGCTGAAATCTGAGTCATTCTGCTGGGTGCTATTTCAAATACCTCCCAGTATTTGATGTTAACATAAAGTGGTGTGAACTTTTTTAGAAAGCTGAAAATAATTTGAATAAATTAATTAATATTTCCTTAGAAAAATAAACAAGTGATAGATAAGTGTAAAGAGCTTAAAGGGCAGGTTACTTATTTTAAAGGAAATGATGACAATTAAAATGCAATTTGCTTTTTTTATCAAACTTTTAAGGCATTTAATACCCACATATTAAATCTCTTTGCTAATGACTTACCAGTTTTAAATACTTTACAGTAATGACTTATATAATTTGAAGTGGTTATTTTCCATACTTCATTACTTTCCCCCAAATGATCATTGATTTGATAATTAGTTGATATTTTAAAGCCTGAAGACGTGATGTCCTTGAAAATGTTTTAAGTGTCTTGTTCAGGGCAAAAATAAATTATCATCTTTGAAATGCCATTCACTAGTAATTTTATTGGGCTGGTTTTTTTAGTCTATTACAGATTGAGAGAACCTTTCATTTTATATTAATTAGTAGTTTGTGGCAAGATACTCAGAAATCAACATATTTCACCAAATTTCATGCAGTAAGATATCTCCCTGTACTCAGCGGGTAGCAATAATGTGTCTTTGAAGAAAACCCATATTTCACTTGATGTAAAAGGACTTCCAATTTTCACTGTGTCATTTCTGTTCTACATAACAAATTAACACACTGTATAACTTTTGTCCCCTTCCCAGCAGGAAGGATGCATTAGTACAAGATTTCTCAACCTCTTACTGAGTTTTTTAAGGTCGTTTCATAAATATTTTGACCAGACTCTAGAAATTCATCTGACCTCTTTCAGGAAGTACTGCCTGAAGGACAAAAACTACCATACTGCAGCAGCTGGAGGACACTTTCCCTTGAAATAATCCTGCTGTCATCAATGGAATTGAAGACACATTTTACCAACATTTTAACTTCTGTAAGTAAACCTATAGACCTGAGGACTGAACTGAGATTAAGGTCTTGCTCAACCAGAATAAAAATAGCAAAAGGCCTTAATGTGCTAATTTGTTTAACAAAAGACTGAAAAATTAAGCCAAGACAAGTAGTAGTAAATAATTTTATTTTTATTTACATTTATGAATGTAGGTTATGTTTGTGGCTAGAAGGCAATGGTTAAACTACAGTTTTATACACCTAGACAGTCTGAACAGGCATCTGTTCACATCAAGAAGAGTGGCAGGTTACGTGGGTTGCCTTTGTCACCAAAGGGTAGACGATGCCCTCCACTGCATGGGTAGGTGAAAAGTGGTATTCAGCCAGCACTGCTGCTGTGTCACTGGGACTGGATGTTCTCTAGAATCAATTATAAGAGGTTAGATTACTATTTTATCAAACGGATGGAGTTCTTTGCCACTGAAAGCCTATGTGAGAAAATTCAGTCATCATCAGATATCAAACTCATCATGATGAGGCCAAGTTTACCTGGTTTTGAAATATGTAAATTTGTGTTTGTCTGTTTTGAAAAATGATTGAATCTTGTGAATATTTCTAGCAAAGCCTCTACCAAAACAAAATACTCTTGAATAAAAATCAATTAATTTTCTTATTTATGTGGTCTCTTTTAAATTAAAAAAACTTAAACTTTCCAGAAGTTTTCTACTTTCTGATAAATTAAAATAAAATGAGGATCCTAAATCTATTGGATTTTCATATACCGTGATTAATAGATTAGAGACTACTATCAATAGTTGGATATATATATTCTATCAACATTCTAGATTAAAAGAAGCAGAGAAAATTAAAGGCAACATGTGCTGACTTTAACAAAGACAAGGATAAAAATATATGGATGTTTGCAAGTTAATTAAGCACTTTCTTAGCTTTAATTATATGTCTAAATCCCAATAAAATCAATAAGAGTTATAGTCATGCTTAAAGTTAAGTGTTTGCTTAAGTAATTTGTTGATTGGGCTATTAGAAGCTACATAAGCACCTTTTCTGTTACTGTGGGTTAACACAGATGTACCCAAGTTCACCAATCTCTAGTCCACATTCACAGTCACCCGTCCCTTAAAGTCAACTGCCTTTTAATGGCAGTCTGGCAAGGTTGATTTTTTTTTTTTTTTAATTTACACTATGTGCAGAATAACTTTCAGCATATAAATATCTTAATTCTTATTTTATGTGTTTGTTTTTCTTTTTCTTAATTTTTTTTTTTTTGTTTGCCTAAAAAAGGGGCTAAGAACAAACTTAACTAAGTGGCCTTATTTTTTTTATTTTAAGGCCAGAAGGATTTGAATAGTTAATCAAGATTTCACTGTCTATTACTCAGAAGTAAAGTACTTTTCCCCATTACAGCTGTTCCAAAATTATTGTGGAACAGGTATAAAAATTTGGACTCTGGTGCTTTCATTGTAGATGAAGAATTTCTTATTTTGAACTATATATTTAATTTTTTAATTATAATAATAGACTGTTTTATTATTTCTGTTGCAAGTCACTGTAAATTACATAAAAAAAAGAATTCAAGTATAGTCACTTGGTAATTAAAGGACACACATCATATTAAAATGTCCCCATACAAAATCCCCCTGACACAGTTTGCCCTTCACTATTTCATCAATGAGTGATCACCAGAGTAAGAGAAATATAATTTATATCAAATGGATGTATTAGTGAGAGATTATCAAAGTTAGCTCACTGAGCAGCTAACTGCCCTCAGCACCAAAATGGGTGCTCTGGCTCCAGGTTTCTATTTCCATCCATTGAATCTCTGCTATAATAAAGAGCCATTTACATTGGAAGACTACCAGCAACACAATCTCTTAACTTTCTTTTTTATAAAATAAATTCTGCCTATGATAGAGTAGGGATAGGGAACCTTTTAATGGTTTGGTTTTCCAACTTCACATTGCTCTGTTTGCTTGTTGTATATAAGAACTAGAATACAGCATTGTTTTTCTTGTAGTTCAAAGCCTGGCCTTAAGACTCAATAAATCTTTTATTTCTTTAGCATTAAGCATTAATCGGGGTTAAATGGGAAGTTAAGGATGTTCTGCTTTTACATATATGGCAAATCTGAAGAAAGCAGTGAGTGGGCTCACCCTGGCCTGCCTGTACCCTGGGGCATCCAGAGGGATCCAGTGCTTGCCAAGTCCTCACAGAGAAGGTGAACAGGGCTGAGGACATGTGGAGGACACACAAACTGTGACACTCCCATGGACAGCCAAAGGCAGCCAAGGGTTTTCTTCAATTCTGGCACCCTGAATGGTTAAAAATATAGCTTAGATGATCTCTTGGAGAGAGAAGAAGCTCTACCCTGTTGTGTGGCTGTGAAAAAGGCAGTTTTGGAATGAGATCCCCTTAGGTATGTGTGTATACTCCCACTGTAACGGACAGGCTGGTAGTTTTTACTGCTTTGCCATTTTCTCTAGCTCTGGTATCACCCCTTCTTATCTTCTGTATCTGCTCTCTTCTTCCTCCCACCTCCCCAACATTTGCAAGTAGCACTAAGCACCCATCAGCTGCAATTGTATGTTCCTGTAAGTTGCAGTCTCACCAGGCCTTACTAGATTGCCTTTAGTGTGTCTAGAAAATTTCTAGAAAAATAGGTCTTAGAGACTTACACAGTTATTAATAGTGTTTTCCTCTTTTCAACAGTAACATCACCCCATTACCAGAGTTGCTAAGGAGAAATCAGTGAAGCAAGGTGTGGTTAAATTCCAAACTGATATTTATTTATCAGTACAACTACTGGCACATAGGTAATCAGAAACAGGAATCAGTCAGTCCTATCTGTGACATCCTGTATTAATTCCTAGAAGAATCCCATTCCACATTAAAGCCAAAATCCCTGTGCAATTTAAATAAATAAATAAATAGACGTTTCTGCATCTTTACCTCATGACAATGGCACCATGGGGTGACCTCTCCCCCTGCAGTAACCATTTGTTCAATTGTTCACAATACCAGCATGCACTGGTCAATATTTTGTTCTTCTACTTAAACCGTACTTAGAAGTACATGATAATAATACCCCCCCACCAAGCTCTGATATAATAATTAAGCATTCTTCTGTGCCTGATCTAATAATCAGGCTAGGCTGTGTGGAGTTATAGGAAGAGAAAATGAGTAAAAAAGTAATTTGTTCCCATCAAGCAGCAGGATGAAAACTGGCAATATTATTCAGAAAACAGTTACGATTTATGAAAGATCTCTCACTCCTATACCACAAAGAAAGTTGTGAGACATTAAATTTACAGTGTGCAAGAAATAAAGAAAAAGGGAAAACTATGAAAATTGTATTGTGTTACCATTAAATAATGACATGCAGAATTATACCTCATATCACCTTGTATTTGCGATCATCACAGTCAATGTTAGCACAAATTTACTGTACCAACATGGATGAATTAAGAATGGGGGCAGACCTTTGGCCCATTTTACAGCTAGGGAAGCTGAGACACAGAGAGTTGCTGGGTTTTTTAAAATAATTATCTGATATAATAAGAGAAGTGACAGAATTAGAAATTAGAGTAGATTTTATGAGTAGGTTTCTTTTCCATGCTTTCATTTTAGAACCTCCCTTACTTGAAAAAGACCCCAAGCAGTGACCCAAGCCCCTCCTTCACCTTCATCCACAGCTCCTCTTCTCACAATCCCAGCGCCCTGACCTGTCGCTGCAGCACAGCCCCCCCATCTGGCATTTTACGTTACCCAACATGCCGTAAACCACATGTCTCCATTCGTAGCTTTGAATGATCTTGCCACAAGTACAGAATGGAAGAAAATGAAAAGAGTGCATGAACTCATTCATTTTTAGATTATTGGAAAGTCCTTATATTAATCTTCTCATCTTCTCCTCCCACATCCTCACACATATTTACCCTGGGGAGACATACTCCCAGCAAGAAGCTATAAATATTCCATTTACTTATGACACAGTGTAAAATTAATTTCTAGAAGGGATCGAAAAATAGAAGAATCAGGCTATTTAACTTCTTTTAGCACTGATAAGAAGATGTTATCCATTAAGAGACACTTTTGCACAGTGGGCATATGAATCTCTAAAAAATATTATTTTAATAGCACATTATTTAAAGCCCAATTACAATAAGACTCTGATAGAATATGAACAATAATAAATGAGTTCATTATTTTTCAATGTTATACACAAAGAATAACCATTTTTTTTAGGAATGTTGGTAAAAATACAGTTTTATCAGAAAATTAATCTTTATTGAAGACTTGGGGAACTCTACTTATCATGTGATTGAAGCCCAAAAATCTAAGTGGGATAGAAAGATGGAAACTGCATATTTTTTACAAATTTTGGTTTAAGAACAATGGAAAATAAAAGGCTCACTTTATCCAAAAGAGTCAAAGGATGGAAGAAACAACACATTGTTCCATTCCATCTATTTCTTTCTTTCTTGACATGGAGGAATTTTGTTGAAGAAATGTGGTGGACTACAACACAATGTATCCTCTATCAGCTGAGCATGTCAGTAAAAGTAATAATTAGTTCCAACTGCACACATATGAGGGTTTTTTATGGTTTTGCCCTATTTGCAGTACAAAAGGTCCTCTTTATTTGAAGTACTGAGCAGCCATATGAAGCCAGGGGAAGACGTAAAAAGAAGAGGGTTGTATGTGTAGCTGCTAAACCCTAACTCAGTCTTTTATTAAAGATCGTGTATGTGACTTTGAGGAACACGCTTACGTTCAACTAATAATTTTAGTTACATAAAATACATACCATAAAATCCTCCACGAAGGAGGATCATACATATTCCTATCATGCATATTCTGTATTCCTTTTCACCTACATTTATAGCTTGGATGCCTTCAGATAGTCCTTTCCCAGGACCTCTTCAACCCCCGCAACCATAAGAAAGGATATGCTGCTATTATGAAAAAAGGCTGAGAAAGAAAAAAGAAACATTTTCTTCAACTTCCCAATCCTTATGTTAAGTCTGTTTGAAATTTGCCATCTATTGTAGTGGAACAGAGTCAATGTTTTAAGGTGGGAAGACAGACATTTGACCATGTAGAGCTTTCTTCCAAAAGGAAACCATGCTAAACAGAAAGGTGATGATTCTGAGGAATGGAAAAGAATTAAATGGCTCCTTACTAAGAATGAGTGCAAGACTAAGCTTGAAAAATATTAATTAAATTCCTACTGGTCACTCCAATAAATCAAAACCAAAGAGGGGAAATTGAATAATGCATACAAAAAGATAGTTTACTAACAGTAGTCAGAGTAAAGGGAGCTTACAGGTTAAAACAATTAAAAGCCTATTTTACTAAAAAGGGGATTTTTGCAGGGAATATACTTACACAAGTCATCAAATTGCAAGTAAGGAGGAAAAGAACCAACTATAAACATGATTACAGTTTTCTACAATAGACAAATATGCCATTGCTTGTGTAATATGCTATAATTAATCCTTTCAGGCTCCCCTGTCATGATGGTACAACATAACTATAGGTTGTCTATCACCTAATGACTTCTGCAGGTGAGCAATTATTACAATAATTAATACCTAGAAAAACTACCAGGACAACCCTGCAGTGTGACATATAAAAACTTGCTCTTTACTGTGTGAAATTTGCATTGTCACTAAAACCCCGTATTTAATTATTTCTTTTCCATATCAAAACTATTGACCTAATGTCACATCCTGATAAAAAAGAGTACCAATTCATAGAATCACAGAATGGTTTGGGCTGGAAGGGACCTTAAGGATCACCGAATTCCCACCTCCCTGCCATGGGCAGGAACACCTTCCACTATACCAGGCCTCATCCAGCCTGGCCTTGAACACTTCCAGGGATGGGGCATCCACAGCTTCTCTGGGCAACCTGTTCCAGTGCCTCACCACCCTCCCCTGGAAGAATTTCTTCCCTATAAGTGATCTAATATTCCTTATATATAATCTTGTATCAGGAACAGTGTGGCCAGCAGGACTAGGGCAGTGTTTGTCCTCCTGTACTGGGCACTGGTGAGGCTGCAGCTCAAATACTGTGTTCAGTTTTGGGCCTCTCACTAAAGCAGAGGCACATTGAGGTGCTGGAGCATGTCCAGCGAAGGACGATGGAGCTGGTGAGGGGTCTGGAGCACAGTTCTTGTGAGAAGTGGCTGAAGGAGCTGGGGTTGTTTAGCCTGGAGAAGAAGAGTTTCAGAGGAGACCTTACTACATACAACTTCCTGAAAGGAGGTTGTAGCAAGGTGGGTGTTGGTCTCTTCTCCCAAGTAACAAGTGGTAGGACAGGAGGAAATGGCCTGAAGTTGTGCCAGGGGAGGTTTAGATAGGATATCAGGAAAAATTTCTTCACTGAAAGGGTTGTCAAGCATTGGAACAGGCTGCCCTGGGAGGTGGTTGAGTCACCATTCCTGGGAGTATATAAAAGATGTGTAGATGTGATGCTTCGGGACATGGGTTAGTGATGGACTTGGCAGAGCTGGGTTAATGGTTGGACTTGATGATCTTGATTCTAAGTTTCTAAATCTACCTTCTTTCAGTTTAAAGCCATTACCCCTTGTCTATCACTATACATCCCTTCTCCAACTTTCTTGTTGGCCACTTCAGATAGTGGAAGGCTGCTATAAGGTCTCCCTGGAGGCTTCTCTTCTTCAGGCTGAATTTCTTCCAAGCTTCTTCAAATAAAGAAATATTTAAGTGTAAATGGTATCAGAAAGATCATTTGAGACTTGCCAAAATATAAAATGTAATACTTTACACAAAACTGCAATAACCAGATTATCTTGGAGAAAAAACAGCTGATGGAAAAACATACATAAATTGAATCTCTGAGGAGTAAGAGAAAAGTTTTTATAAAAAATTTTTTATAGTCTTTATAAGAGAAAAATGTTTATAAGTGTTGCATGCAGCTGTAGTATGTACAGAAGAGTAAATGTTTTTACCCTCTACGTTTTTCTTCCCACCCAACTCTTTATATTACAATGGGAATTGTATTTCATTAGAAGAGACAACAGATTACAAACCAATTATTCTTGTCTAACATTCAAGGGTTACTCTTTCATTGAAAATGATCAAATAGTTTGAGAAACCCATCCTTTACTCATTCTCCCAAACTATGGCTTGGTTGGGGTACCAGACCTCCACAGTAATGCACACTACTCTGAATAAGCTACGGTATTGCCTTCCCTAAAAGAACATCATGCTACCAACAAGGACTTGAGTCCTTGAAAACTTACATCCCCAGCCAGCGTTTGGCTTCCAGCCAGAAGATAGGAATCTAGGACCATATTGGCTTTCCTTCCTTCCCTCAGCCCAGTTCAAGTACTCTGTATCAAACAGAAGACAACATTTTCTTACACATAATTTCATAATGTGATGGTATTCCTTTCCCCTTGCTTTTTTTAGTGTATCTCAGTCCACATTTCTGAAAATGCAACCAGAGTCTAAGGCAGTCTGACAATATCTATTTTCTTACTTGTCCCAGATCACAGGGCGATGAGACAAAAATATTATCACTGTTAAGGAGTTGGGGGTACCCAACGTGAAGAGCCAAACACTTGAACACTCAAGCACGCAGAAGGATGACATCCCAGCATGCATCTTACCTTTGTGAACAACATCTCAGCAATAGTAATGGAAATAGGAAAGTCATAAATGGGTCAATTATCTTAGCTGGAACATCTACATATTAGTGCTCAAAATGCAGATGGTCCAAAAACGCTGTCTGCGTAAATACCTAAAATGCTGAGGCAATACAGTTACCCGTATATACCAATTGCACCCTTGTGCTTCAGACGCAGCAGGGCAGTGCTAGCACACACAGAGTATGATTTAAATAACATTTTGTTTTTAAGAACTATGCTGGCAGCATTTATCATGTTCTCCATGAGACATGTCAGCACACTTCTGTATTTTTGGAGGTTACTATTGTATGATTTTCCAAGCACTTAGCAGAGATTCAAACTCTTGTATAGATTGGGGTCATTTTCTATACCCAGGAATTTTCATAACTGTATGTCTCAGCTGACCCTCAAGTGATAGTATATAGGAAGCATGTGCACTAGCAGATACGTGTACATGCATATAAACTAAAGTGAGATCTTGCCTGAAGCTATTTAAAAAATCATGTGTAAAGCACATGAAACAAATGTGAAAGTCTGACAGTTCTCTCTGTCATACCCTGAACACTCAAGCTATGCTTTGGGTGGTTCTCCAATGAAGACAAGTCTTCTTTTTGGCTGGAAGAAAAAAACAGCTTTCTACCCATATGAAATTACCATGGTTACCTGATGATTTTCATGGTATTTAAATAAAGGACTCAGCAAATTTCACTCACACCATCTTTTTTTTGTTCTTCAGGGAGGTGTTAGGTTTTTTTCAGGTTAGGATGTCCAGGACGAATCCCATATGAAATGAAACTTCCTTCTCCCACTTTCCCAAAGTACAGTTCTCTGAGGGCTATTTACTGCAAGATAGATGAGGGGGAAAAAACCAACCAAACAAACAAACAAAATCAAACCCCAAACAAACAAACAAAAGAAAACCAACCCAACAAAAAAAAACACTACCCACACCAAACCTTACCTGAAAAGCTGTTGTTTGCAACCAAGTGTATTTCTTAGCTAAATCATACCAAGCATATTTTTAAACAGCAGAACTGGTTTTGAGAGCAAACCTGTATGTTTCTTCCTTACCAATGGGATATATTTGAAATATATCCTAAATATAGTATATATATTTATTACCAATAGGATAAAACAGTTTATTAATAGTCAACGCCACCTTTTATGCTTATTTTCCTTAACCAGCGTAGCTCTGCTGAAGAACTGTTATTTTAAACTATAGTAGAATTCCTTCCTTACTGAGTTTTAATCATATGACAAATTAGATGAATTTACATTTACACAGCAAATTTTATGATGTAAGTTTTCTAATGCACTACAGCTTGATACTGCACTGAATTGCATTATTCCTAATGGGTCATCAGTTCTGAGATTTAGTATTTGATCTTGTTTTATTATCTTCCCTAGCTATATTCCATACCTAATTTTTTCCTGAAATGAACATTATTGATTTACTCATTAAATACTGTCTGTTCAGTGTGAATTTTTCATCCAAGCAGTATGATGAATCCTTTTTAAAATAATGATTATATGCTGCACAGTACTTGAAATACTGGCTTCCTGAGAAGGTTTTCAATGGATTGCAGCTAAATACATTGTATACAAAAAAAGAGTCTTGTACCCTTTCTGCAAAAAGACATCCATTGATTATATCTCCTCGAAAATGGAACAATCAATAAATTATTATATTTCTTAAAATTAAGCTCATTTCACGGTGAAGGATTATTTTCTTGGTTTTGTTTGAAGGTGGTGTTTTGTTTCTGTACTGTTTCAGCTTAAAAGGCAAACTAATATCACAGAAAAGTGGTTAAGAAACTTAGAAATATTTCAAATGAAGCTGGTGTCAAACAAAAAAAAAAAAATCAGATTGAAGACAGCAACCATGGTATGATTTTTTAATAAAATGAGACTTCAGTAACTCACTACTCTCACTACTTAAATTTTCAAACCCAGTGACTGGGTCTGAAGACACAAAGTGTTTTCTCACTAAGAATCTTTCTGGTATTTTCTCTAAATGCCCAGTCCAAATGAGTTGGTTCAAAAGCAGTTTATTCTGCTATAGAAGTGCACACATTTTTGTCAAAGCTGTCCAAAACTTAATAAAATAGTGCATTTAAATTCAGCCACAAAACCATATTTCCATAAACTGTAGAAATACTTTGTGTTGGGCTTCTTTTGTTTGGTTGGTTTGGTTTGGTTTTTTGAGGTTTTTTTTGCTTCGGGTCAATATATTTGAATTCGTTGAACCATACAAAAATATGTAAACATGGGGGTTTATGCACTACCATTCCTGTGGGAATGTAGTTTGGATGCTTTTATTTCCCCATTCTCGTATAAAGTTTTTGGCCCTCAGAAAATTTTGCTTTAAAAAAGCAACTAAGTGGAAATCAAGCTATGTGAAAGGGGGGAAAAAAAAAAAACATTTGAAGGTGGTTAAACTGAGGAACAGGCTGCTGTGTTATTTCCATTCCTGATGACTTTTAAGACCTGCCTGGATAAATCTCTGAGTGACCTGTTTTGCGTAGTGGGCTGGACTGGAGACAATCTGAGATCCCTTCCAGCCTGAATCATTGTATGATGTGATGCTTTCATGAAACTAAAAAAAATAGATGAGAAGTGTTATGGGTGGCAGCAAGAATTGTCAGTTGTCCTAAAAGATGTTATAAAAGGCCTTAGGGACATCCTGACTTTTACCCCATCGACCAGTTCACAAAATATGAGAATATAGACTTGGGTTGTCTCCTCCGCAATGCTCATTTTCATTGCAATGACCTTATTCTCTAAAATAAATTCTCTTATTAAATCTACTATCTATTTATTTTAACACGAAGAGCATTTGATGATTTTTGTTTTCTCTGTTCTCTTGGTTACAAAACAGTTTGCAGAATTTGGACTTCTTTTTCTTCATCACAAGCAGCAAGTGGACTTTGAGTTAACTTTTATTTGAGAAATAGAATTGATTTAGATGGCCAAAAGGTGGAACTAGACATGGACAAAAAAGGAAAACACAATGTCAGGGACTTAAGAGCTTGTAGATGAACCCAAATATTGGAAAAAGAGTTCATTTAGAAGTTTTCCAAGAAGAAAGCTCTTGTGGTTTAATCTAGTCAGCAGCTCAGCCCCACACAGCCACTTGCTCACTCCCACCATGACGGGATGGGGAACAGAATCGGAAGGGTAAAAGCGAGAAAACTCATGCGTTGAGATAAAGACAGTTTACTAGGTAATACAAAAGTCCCACACATAAGCAAAGTAAAACAAGGAATTCATTCACTACTTCCCATCAGCAGGCAGGAGTTCAGCCATCCCCAGGAAAGCAGGGTTGAGTAACAGTTACTTGGGAAGTCAAACGCCATCACTCCAAACATCCCTACCTTCCTTCTTCTTCCCCCAGCTTTATATTTGTGAAGTCACATGGTATGGAATAGCCCTTTGGTCAGTTGGGTTCAGCTGTCCTGACTGTGTCCCCTCCAAATTTCTTGTGCACCCCCAGCCTACTCAATGGTGGGGTGGGGTGAGTAGCAGAAAAAGCCTAAGGAGGTACTAATTATTATTCTCGGGGCCAGTTACAGCTTCCAAGTGTAAAACTTAAATTCAGCACAGTCTGAGCTTCCAGAAGCTCATTACATTAATTCAAAACACTAGAGTGTCAATAGGAAATATTTCCTTTTCTGTAGCATTTAATGACACTTCATGTGGCCAACCCAAACAAGTAATCAGTTTGTTATTATCTTGCCACAATGCTATGGAGGTGCATGTTACTCATTTCTGGATACTGCTGTCATGAAATAAAAGAAAGAAGTGAAATCAGTAGTTACTGCTTGCAATCTAATCCTGTGATATTAATTGCCAAATATAAGTGCATGACATGGTATTCATTTGTTTCTCAGTGAGAGTTATCTTACAGCTGCTACTGAATAGCTGATTACTGGAGACAGCCTGCAGACGTTCTTCGATCTTGCATTGTTTGTGTCAGTAATGGTAAACAGGAGAGACACTCTTCCCTTACACAGGCTGCATTTTAAAACATGCTTATACATTTCTGTTCTCATTTGTTTCCTTCATGTTACTTCATGGACCAGTGGAGCCAGTGGAACAGATGTTTGCTTAGCACAGCAGAAAACAAGTTGCATAAAGTATTCAAGTTAAAAACCATGAGTTTTGCTTTAAAAATTGACATTTTACAAAAAGATTAACTAGAACATACACACGTGTCAACGAGTACTTTAGTCTCTAGAGCATTATAACATCCTTCTTTCTTTTCCCTTTTTTTTCCCTGGATGATGAGATTCAGAAACAAACTTTCTTTAAAATTCACCTCATCACATGTGCTAAGATAGGTCTTTTATGACAAAAGAATCATTAAAAGTTTTGAAATCTACCAAAACCCAACATGTTCAAGCTGGGAACACGAGCATGCATTTCACCCTTCTGTGTCTAGTATTCTTATTACCAAATGAGCAGTGTCACTTTCCACCCTCATTTTCTCAGTTTCTGGAGAAAAAAGCATGGAAGTCTTCTGTTGCTGCATAGTGCCGAGCACAGTCAGCTGTGACAGGGGACAGATGGATGGGCAGTTGGACACACACACTCTTTTCCACTCTCTAAAAT
>NW_010245735.1:48114-51064 GCF_000690775.1 Eurypyga helias
CTAAAATAATTGGTGTGTTAAGAACAGATTTGTGACACTCAGAAGTCAGAGTGTATGGCTGTAATTGTTCTTTTGCGTAAGAACAATTGCAGTAGTTTTGACATACCAAATTCTGGTTCAAAGTTCATTTTTCTGCTAAACAAGCAACAAAATGAAACAGTCCTACTCCTTATACTGAGCTCCATTTCAGAATGTTACAGACTGAGACATTACTCCAGGCCTTTAGTTCCGTGACAGTGAGAAAATTTTCAAAAGTCCAGCTTAAATTTATTCATAGACAGTTCAGGCACATTTGTTCTTGTGTCTTTTAAGTCAAAGAGCTCTTCTTGCTATGTAGTGCTCACCTCTTTGATAAACCTACTAATACCCAGCTCTCACCCAAATATATCTTTCATTTTGCTAAATTAAAAATCTATTTCAGTGTTGTCTCTATTCTGATCATCCTCATAGTTCTTCCTCAGCCTGTTCAGGTTAGAACTCATTCCACCTGAGTGCCAGCAGTGATGGTTGTACCCAGCATCAATGTGAGGTCTCACTGGTGCTGGAACAATGACTTTCATCACTATACAATGATCCACTGATCAACTTACATTCTTTCTGTATTGTTTCCAAAAGATAAGCTACCAGTATAAAGCAGCAATTCCTATTAGTCCCTAAGTGCATGTACTCTTTCTTACTGAATTTCATTTTGTCCCTGCCCTGCTTCCCACTTATTTTTTTCCTCTCCAGATGCCCTATCAAGGAACTGTTTACTTCATTCAGTTTATGTATCTGAGTTTAATACATCCTTCTCTAAAATAAAGTCTTAATGAAGAAAGGCTTAACATGGAACAGAAATCAGCTGTCCGTCTTTTAAACTTGTATGAAATAGATAATGGACACCAAAAAAATAGAAGATATGTTCATATGCCACAGGAGCAACAGATAAAGAAGAATCATGTAGAAAAGTTTGAGCATTCTAAAAGCATCTACAGTCTCAAACCAGGATAAAAGATTAAAAAATTTTAAGATATTGTGAATCAAAAATACAAAAGAAATCCAAATCCAATCAAATAAATTTAAAAAATCATTTACATAAATCAAATTAGTATTTTAACCTTCATATTATTTGTAAAGAAGTTATCCCACACTTATCCTACATTTCAAGATGTAAAACAATTGCAATCTAAAGACTGAAGCATTTTGCCCCACCCTAGTTTTCTTCTTGAAAACTTCAGAGCTTTTACACAACTATTTTCACAGAAAAGTCTTACCCAAAAGCAACTTTCTTTTATAACAGAGACAAAACCAGTATCTTCCAAAAATTACAGTCCACATCTAACAGTTCTGGAGCAAGATCTTGTTTTCATTGCTGAACACATCAGGCTCTAACATGTCAGACTATGACAGCCCTTCACATCTCTATCTGCCCAGTGATAGTGTTTTATTGCTTCCCATGGATGAGTTCTAATGAACACAGAAGAGGCTCCTCACACATCTCTTCTCAGTAACAGTATGGAATTTAGTCCTTCTTTTTAACACAAAATTGCTTAGTGGCCAACTGAGACCTTAAATTAAATCTATATTTAAGAGTATTTCCAGCGCATTATTGGCAGTGGCAGCCCCAGCAATTTATTCTGGATCATACCTGTGAGATTCCAGCAGTTTCTGAAAATTGTTAGCGTAAATTAAAACAAAGATTTTTGCAATAAATTTTTTCCTCATTGTGGAGAATCTCAAGCTGAGCAAATACATTATTAGCCTGGTGTAAGTTTAAGTGGGTACTTAATAAAGCAGCCCAAGCTCCATGAAGATCATGGCAGGCTTATAATTGTAATTTAGTTTGAATTGGGAACCTCCTGCTGGAAAACTCTGAGGTATTTCTCTATTATCACTGTGATGTAGCACAGCTAATACTGGACCAAATCATTAAGGCATGCAGGCACACATGCCATGCAGCGTGTGTGTCAAAACACACACATATATATTTTCTGTATTTGCATGCCAAAAGCCATACACAAATTATTACTAAAATGCCCATTTAGTTAATTGCATACTTAGTTTAGGGTTAGACTCTCAAGGGAAGATTCATGGGTTGCTGTGCTGCTGGGCGTTGCTGCCCAATGGGCTCCCAAGGCAGGCTGGGCATTGGGACTTTGGCTACAACATGCTTGTGCCTGCCCAGCCCCAGATGTGACTCTTAGAGGTCAGTGAGTCAAGCAAAGGATGGCCTGAGCTCAACGGTAGGAAATGTCAAAAAGAAGGTCACACCCTGCAGGTAATAACGTGCTCAGCTTTGAAGAAAGGCACTGCCTTCAGATAAGTTTCACAACTGATTCTCCCAGAATTAGGTTTCAAAAACCAGAGGGGAGGGTTATTTGTATGCATGCTGCTTCATCAATATGTATGTCTCACAGAAGAGACAAGACATAGTTTTGAGTCCAACAAAGCAAAAGAGATATTTGAGTTAACATCTTGACATTCAGGGTTGAAAGATGGTGCCCACTAACCCTGAGCCCAGGGGCTGAGCTGCCTGTGTTTGACGGCCCAGGGAAGTATAATAAGCTGGAGAAAACTGAGAAAACTTGTTGAGGTGTGAGAAAGCACGTAAGCTAGAATACCACAAGAGAGGGAAAGACACAAACAAAAATGGCTTTATTAAGAGAGCAACAATTAGTGGCTCAAGGTTTCAAAAGAAAAAATACAGATGAAAAGATAAACACTGATTGAAAAGAGTACTGGAGGACGGAAGTTCAGTGACACTGGAGACCAGCCTCCCAGATAGAAGAAAGCTGCAGAAGAGCTAAACATTATGTTTAACAGCATCTCTTGGGATTTGCCATCAATAATTACATAGACCTGGGGTAGGGTAACTACAGTGTTTGGTGAGAGGTGTGTAGTTGCTGGAATCATAAATTATTTAAACAAATGTCAGCTTGAGGCAAGTGAAGAAATAATATAAGACACTCTT
>NW_010245735.1:51079-58333 GCF_000690775.1 Eurypyga helias
TAATGCATGCAATTTTTATGACTTGTTGATTGGTCTCTCTCCTTTATAAGTCTGGATCTATTGCACTAATTCTGTAATTTTTCTCAGTCCAAACCAAACAAAGGTTAATCTCAACTGTTTGCAGGAAACAGCATTAAAAAACCCACTCTATTTGGTGTATTGTGTTACCAATGTCTTGCACCTATATTAGGGGATAGGTTGCTGAGTCCCCAAGAAGTTATTGCACTCAAAATCTTGCTCCGGGCAAAAGGAACAAGCCTTGTATGCAAAGCCAAGTATTGTTAGTCTAACCTCTCTAGTCTTAGTCTAACCTAGTAATATGGGTTTGGCCCACTAACAGTGATATGAACAGTTACAGTTCAAAGTCCATACAGTCAGGGTGAGGTGTCCACAACCTTTCCTTATCTCCTCCTTTCTCTGGTGGTACATGCATTCCTAAAAACACTGTACCACCTGGGCTACAAGGCTACAGTTTGTACTGATCTCTGCAAGGCCTCTGAAAAACAGCACACTCATTCTGTTGTCATTTTTCTCCAAACCATCCTGTTAATGCTTTCCTAATCCTGTGTGTCAGGATGGCACAGACAGATGCATCCAACTAGGGTGAATAAAGAAAGGATTTGTCCCAAAACCTGAGAAAAAACTGCACCATCGTTGAGTTAACATATACCTTTGCTTTTCTAAATCTTCACAGAGTTTCAATGACTAAAATATTTTTATTAATGTGTTTATTATACAGAAAGCAACTATTCAGCCTTAAAAACTCTCTTCACTGGCTTACCTTTTGACAAACACTGAATCACCTTATCCAAGGAGACTTGCAGGAACATATTACGCAGAAGATATATGAGAAATTAGCAGCAGAAGCAGAACTTCTCTGGAAAAAAGAAAAAAAAAAAACACCATGGATAAGCTTCACTAGAGAGTTCATAAAAATAATTATTTGAAATTTTATAGATTTATGAGACAGATCTTCAGCTAGTTATCACTGTTTCAGCTCCAGTGAAGCCAATGGAATTATGTCTATATCTACTGAACTTTTACTTCACACAACTAATTGCCCCAGCTAGAAGTATGGTGTCAATTTAAAATTCTTAAACAGCAATTACAGGTAATGCTTCTAAGACTTTATTTCTTCCAGAAGAGAATCTTGGAAAAATAACAAATGAAAATGATTTGTGACAAACTGCAGAGTGCAATTCATAATGCTGCATTTTAGAAAATATGTGTTCCATATAACAGTCTGCTAGAAAGGTGTACCAATTATACTATTTAACTGGTTTTTCATAGTTGATAATGGCCCTTACCATGTGTTTAAAAGAAGCAGGGAGAGAGGTAGAGAGGGAATTGATATACCAAATTATATCACAGAGATAATGATGAGAATGTTCTTTTCTTTTCTCTTCTATTTTTTCCCTTCTGTCCTAAGGTCTATGGATTTGTAAGTTCAAGGTAATCCATCCCTGACCTAAATGTAAGAAATGGGAGGGATACAACTGAACTAACAGGAGTTAGTACTGGCTGAGAAGACAGCAGTTCTCCACAGCTCCTTTGAAAACCCACTGACAAGCTGGGATTGCTTTTCCTTTGCATAATGTCATAAGCATGATCACTCTAATTCATTCAAATAATACATGCAGGTTCTCCTGGGAAGGGACTCCTACTTCCAATGAAGTCAAAGGCAAAATTACCATTGATTTCAACAAAGCCACATTCACCCTTCAGGGTGAGAAAGAATTCAGGCTAGTTGATAGCACAGCTTTTATTATATCAAAGTATTTATATATTTGTAAATGTATATAGATATGTTCCAAGTCTTTAGGATCTACCGTAAAAGAAATACTGAATAATCACCTTATCATAAAACAGTAGATAACCAATATACTACAAGCAATACAAAGTCTTTATAAGGATGCATTCCAAACTATGTGCTTTCTCAAAATACTCAAGTGACAGTCAGCTCTAAAATATCCATATTGGCCAATGCATCTTTTACGAAAAGCATGTTTTACAGTGCTGTGATAATTTTCATGCTGCTTCTTCAAAACCTCTCAAAGTTATAAATACCTTTTTTGCATTGTTCATATTGGAACACTATTATAGAAACATATCATAGACGGTTTGGGTGGGAAGAGACCTTAAAGATCATCTAGTAACACAGACAAGGACACCTTCTACTAGACCAGGTTGCTCAAAGCCTCATCCAACCTGGTCTGTATTGTAGCAAAGTATTTCACTATTAAATTATTTGAAGAACCTATTAGCTCTTGTAGCTACAGTGTAGAACTGGGAGGTGTTTCTGTATAATCATGCATTTCTGTAGAATCAAAGACACACCAGGCTGAAAGCAACCTCAGGAGAGCACCATCTCCAATACCCAGTCAAATTTAGTATCACCAATACCACCTGTCCCTACACCATAGACATCAGAAGTGGTTTGTTCTTTGCTTACATTTTGTTATATATATGTTATATACTTGTTTATGTGAACTGTGTTCATGCTTTCTCTTAAATCATTGAAGATGTTTGAATAAGGTGAAAAATAAATCTCTGAGAATACACTCCTTATTAATAATTCCTCATTTACATTTATATGAAATTTTTAAGAGATATCTCAAAAAATCATCACAGCAAATTTGTAGTCCATTAAATATGCAACATTGATTTTTTTATCATTTTATTTCTTTTCTTGTGAAGGTAAATGTCATGTATAGCATAAAGGAAGCAACAATATGGATTGACTCAAATTGTGCTGGTTCTAATTCAATAATAAAATATGACACTATCTGTTAGACCTGTTATCAGTGTCTTTTAATTTTTTCCCGTTAGAACTGAGAGATTTGCTTATCTCTTCAGCTGGCCCACGACAGTCAGAATACCCCAAGGTAACAAAGTGCAAACAAGTGATCTGATTTGTAATAATCATTCTAAATGTCAAATTTATTACCTGCTTTTTCATATAAAATCCCTGCCTTATGCAGAGAGAACAATTTGCTGGGTCTAACAGAAATGTTGTAGAGTTGCTACTTGTTATAATTCTGAGATAGAATTAGGCTGGGAATAAAGCCAGTGGCACACATCACACCCTCTTGGAAGGTAAAGTGAGGCTACACTGTAATTCAGTTTACTGCAGTCAGGAAAGAAAACTTAGAAGGAAGAATCTGCTCATCAAAGACTTTATATTCATTGATAAAGCCACGCACAATTCCCCAAAATCTTTCATCTGCAATGTCACGAATGTGCAGTTCGAATCAAAGAAACAGTAATGAATGTATCTATAAAAAAAGGTATGAAGAGGAAAGGTACTGTAGTGAAAGGAAAGA
The DNA here is from genome assembly GCF_000690775.1 of Eurypyga helias. Lineage (NCBI taxonomy): Eukaryota > Metazoa > Chordata > Aves > Eurypygiformes > Eurypygidae > Eurypyga > Eurypyga helias. The sequence continues at coordinate 54,403 of NW_010245735.1, forward strand.
TGCAGTAAAATTGTGGTAGTCCCAGCTGTGAGTGAGACCTGCTCATGAATATCTCATCTTCCCAGCGGATGGACCAGTAGTTGAATGGGCTCCATGTTTTCCCACACTGAAGGACACCTTAATGACTGTTGAACACGGTCTCGCTGTCATATATAGACCTAAAATTTGTATCCAGACATGAAAAAAAACCCCACCTCAACCCTTTCCTTTGATGGAATCAAACTGGTTTGATTTCCTGCTTTTAAAATTATTCAGACCTACCTAAAGGGGAGGCAGACTTTCTTTTGTCACGGTAAAAGTCTGAAGAAAACATGGTTGTGGCAGCCTTCGGGATATTTAAAACTGGAGACCAGGTCAAGAGTCTCTAGACTTGAGTCCTCCTGTGTAAGGTTATACAGAGTCACTCTAGCTCCACCAACAGTGTGAGCAGTGCCACATAGGCACTGAATCCACGAAGGATTCAGTCCTGGTGAACTTTACCTGCATGATCCAGCATCCCACTTGGGTGCTGAAGATTTCCTATGGGAAGACCTCCCATGGCTTAGGAAACCTGTATTTTTACAGATCCCGTTATCTTGCGTTAAATTTCTTCATGAACACAAAGTCATAATATTAATTTTGAATTTAGGCAGTGAATAAAGAACATATCCTGCTGTTAGAAACAGGACTCTCAGACCGATAATGTTAATCATAGAATCATCATCATAATCCTCTGTGATAGATTTGAACCACGCACAGAACACAGCAAAAACCTGCTAAAAATACCACATTGTCACAGTACGTATCTGTATAGTCTATTTATCACACATGCTCCTGTGTGTTTGTGCGTGGCCCTGGGTGTGTCTGTATCCCGTCCAGTTGCACTTTTCATTTACACTTACGACCTCATTATGTTTGGCTGTCTGGCCAGGTATATGAACTGTTTCTGCAGGAATTAACTGCAATCCTTTTCATAAAGAATCTAGTCTCTCTGGCAACCCACAAGCTTTAGTTCCATTACTGAAATCTTTTATCTTCCTTTCTTTGATTGCAGGATAGTTTTTCATCTCTATATTTTTCAGTGAATGAAGTGCAGATGAAGTCCTCTTATGTGACAGAAATATTCCACCTTTCCCGTGAATTTGCCCTGAAGGCCTCATCAAAGACAACACCCTCTGAATTACTAGGTGCATATGTTAAAAATAGTCATTTGCATTTCATTAAAATAACATAGGCTCACTGCTAAGACCTCCCTCCTGCCCTTTTGAATTTGTCTGCACTGAAAACATCTCTTTTGTAAATATAATCACGATCCTCCTTTTTTAAAATAATTATAAGAAAAGATACTTCCTCTTCTTATTTCTTTGATATTTCCTTCTTATGCATACCGAATTCCTACAGCATTCTTGAACTTGTTCTTTTAGGATAAAAATTCTTATGAAAACTTCCTAAAACCTGAAGAACTGTAGTTATGTTGGGTATTTTTTTGGCCATTCCCTCCCTCTTTTTATTAACTCAAATCTTTGTTGCCCAATCCTGTTCTTTTTGTCACATTCATTGATTTAGTTTAGAGTGGATCAAAAGTACTATTAGTACTAAACTTGTACCTTGTTTTCCAGTACGGGGGTGACTGTCTCTCGGGCAGTTTTGCTGTCACCCCAGAGCAGTTTGCACAGCTGGGTTGCTCTCTGTGCTGCTCTGAACCTATTTCCTTAACTTAGTTCCCTGGCCTTTTCACTTGCCCCTTCTCTTCCCCTTTCAGTCCTGCAGCTCCAGGATTACAGCCCCAGCTACCCCTGCAATATCACTGTCCTCTTTCATATGCAGACTCGGGCCAGTCTGCATTGGTTCATTTGTCAAAATCTAAGCAGGCTGTTCTGGCTGTGGGAAGCAAAGCTTTTGTTGCAGGCTTTTCGCGTTGTAATTGCTTGTCTTTCTGGGAATAATGCCATGTCCTGGATTCCAGATCTTCCCAACCAAAATTCTGGCTTTATGACGCATGCTTTGTGCTGCGCCTGGCTGTCTTTTCTTGCTCATGCTACACATCGCTGCCTTAACAAGTTGCTGAGTTCCTGCAGAGCCGTTAAACCTTTGTGCCTCATCTCTCACTCTCTCCCTTCCAGGCTTGTCATAGCTGAATCACACAGCACGTGCACAGACAATATTCCAAACAGAATTTCAAACAGAAAAGAGAAGCAAGAGATGGAGTATATGCTCCTATCTAAATGCCAATAGATGTTTTTTTACTCGTTACATGTAAGGTTTATAACCTAACCTCAACCTGAGAGAGCAAAGCCACATATCCCTAACACTGCCTTCACACTGTCAAAGACAGAAGCAGGATGTAAGAAGCAATGTAATAGAACAGTAACAGGACTCACTTATCTCATACTTACACTGCTTTTCCCATATCATACTTTGTATTTAAAACTGAGACCATAATAATTATTGGTCATAATTATTATTCTAATACCATTCTCAGGTAATGCCAGAATATCTAACATTTTCAGGAAGAGTCTGATATTCTGTATTTTTTCTGTTTTAGGAGATTCTTTAGGTAAGCATCTAATACTCTGTCACTTTTCAAGCTCAAACCATTTGTAAAGACCTAAGAAGAACATTGCTATGGGTGGGAGGGCATCTTTTCCACTGATTTTCTCCTCACGCCCTTATCCAGGGCAGGGTTTCAGAAATCCTCTAGGGTTGGGGAGCAAATTTTGGTCCTTTCATAGAGATTGAGTTAGCAGTACCTCAGTTTCATGACATAACTATGTTTCAACTACCTATGATTTATTAAATAGAAAACAATCCACATTTACACAATCAAACTGTGTTTTCCACACAATTAGGTAAGCAGGGGCAGCTCTCACATTTAGAAAGGCTTTCTCAGCCTTAGTAACATTTTCCTAGGCATTATTCCAGCCAGCCCTAAGCATGACAGCACACATGCTGGCACCAACCCTGGTACCAAAACACCCTGGGGCAGCACGTGCAAATTGGAGCAACAGGTACATGCTGGAACTACAAGCGCACTGAGACTGCACTGTAGGTGCAGTTGAGGGGGTTCTCACCAGATAAAACCATTAGCACAACCCCTAAGTATAATGCTATTTTCATACATTATCTATTATGAGAAAATGGTAAACAGCTAATTCATTTGTTTACTGGATATTTACCATTTTAACCATCATAATTTACCACACTTTCCATGGCAGAGTCTAATGTCACATCTTTCCAACATGACTTGAGCAAAAATCTCTTTATTTTTGCTGCAATATTGATATTTAGACAAGTGTTCCTTACTTGTAAGGCAGGATTTTTTATTCACTGATTTTTAACATTTAGAATATTTTGGGTTTTTTAGTGGTTTTCAAAAAGCCAGAATTATTCCACAAAAATAACTTGTATGAATAGGAAATAAAAATTATTTATTGAAATTGTGCTAATATATAAATCCAGTTTTTAACACTGCTAGAATGCCTTTTAGATGGAAAGACTGCTGCAAGTACCCTCTTGAATTGTTTCATCTGTTTATCTGTTCCCTCCTCAAGGAGGGAAAATAGCTTGCAAATGATTTTTTAGAATATTTATTGTCAGCACTAATACAACACCAGTTGAAGCAGCAAAATGTAAATTCTGAAACACACTTTGTAAAATTTGGGATATGCTGGGTTACGCAGTATAATTCGTCTTCTTTCTATCATCCTATAATCAGCGGCTGAGCTGTCATGTGGTATACTCATCTTTGCCCATCATCTCAGGCAGCACTAGAGTCACAGAATCACAGAATGGATAGAGTTGGAAGGGCAGAACACCTTCCACTACATCAGGTTGCTCAAAGCATCACCCAACCTGAATTTGAACACTTCCAGGGATAGGACATCCACAACTTCTTTGGGCAACTTGTTCCAGTGCCTCACACTCTCCCCGTGAACAATTTCTTCCTGATATC
>NW_010245736.1:0-5744 GCF_000690775.1 Eurypyga helias
ACTCAAACCATTCCATGATTCTACAGGGCTGACACAGCCACTCACAGTTCTGTACACAACAAACCAGACTCGAGAACTGACCCAGGCTAAAACATGTTTTGTTGGTTTTTTTCTTCCTGGCCAGACAGTTTTACTGTGGGTTAGGTCCCTGGTCCCTCCTTTACATGCTTGGGCACAACGCAGGCTGCTCCCCTCAGCAGACATCAGGAATGAAGGGCAGGGAATCCTCCTGCTCAGCAACACTGTGGGTTCAGACCTGCTCCAAGCAATTGCAGAAGCACAGGCTGAGGAAGCACACTGGGGCAGTTTTGTCAGAGTAATGTCCTTCAACTAAACCTTTATCAGCATGAGATATCAGAATTCAATACCTGTCACAGATGAATTCTTCATGAGATCACTGTTCCTTTATTCTGGTTGGCTCTGACAGCTGAGAAACAGCCAAGCACATGGACACTGCTGACTGCCGAACCTTCAGTTAGCATCCCTTGAGGCAGGCAACAGAAACTTGGCCTCAAAGCTAAGGGAGAAATTGCTACTTTAGAAGCATTACGCCATCATTTTCCAAATTATTCTTCTAGCTACAAGAGTTAGAAAAAAAATTTACAGACTAAAATAGGTAACAGCAAAAGCTTGCATTCTGGGATCCCCAAACAGATGATTTAATTCAGACCACCTGAAGCTCTGATGCGTCTTATGGTCTCTACCTGGACACACAGGTATCAGACCCCAAAATATTAACACAGTTTGGAAGGAAAAAAAAAATTATATCACAACTCACTTGAGTTGTGATAAATAAATAATAATAAATATAATAAATAACAATAATTAAATAAATAATGATTAATAAATGGTAAGAAATAAATAATGACACCCCTCACTTGAGCTCCTAAAACCCAAACATCTTCACTTTGAAAGCTAGGACGTGTGTTTCTTTCAATGAAGAAAGTCTTACAAACAAGCCGCCCTCCTCTCAGTTCCCTGGGAACTGAGCTCCCGATTCTGGTGCAATCTTCAAACAGACTGCAGTTCTGCAGTCATCCTAACAATGTATTACCCTTGCTTTCAGTTCAAGATAAGGAAGGTACTTCATTGCCTTAATGAGCAGATGTACTTAATGAGCAGGTACTTTGTCAATTTAGTCCTAAAGGAAGAATTAAGAGAAAAAGGCAATCACATTTCTAGAGCAAAACCAAATTTTAGGCCCCCCACTAGTATAAGGTAATAAGAAATGCACATTACTGGATTTTGAAAAGCTTTGTGTACATCCCACAGCCCAGACTTTCAGAGGGAATAATCATTCTGGCTGCTGCTGTGAGCAACAGATCCGTTTTAAACATACTACATCATTTTTTTCAAGGGATAAAGGTGTTATTTAAGCTCACAATGATTTTTACATTGTTTGGGTTATGAAGAAAGCTGCTTAATGTTCTCCCTCCATTAAAGCTAATCTTGAAAGCTAGATTTGAGACCAGTGGAGATCAGAGTCCCTTATATTTACCCAAAGAATAAAAACAGCATGGGCAAAGTTTTGACAGGCTATAAACAGCTGTTTCAAACTGTGCTTCAATCATGTTCCAGTAAGACCAGTTCTCAGGGCCAAGAGAACCTGGTTGCTTCCTGGCTGCATTAGAGCTACCAACAAAGATGTCAACCTTAAGGTTGAGATCTATCAATTAGGAACTGAACTCAGGCCAGGAACAGTACCAGAGAAATAATTAAGATTGTTCTCGTAAACAGGATGAAACAATACACAGACGTTCAAAGCAAGAAACCAGCAGACCTTTTGGATGCTGTGCTGCAACAAAACCCCTGAGAGGTTTACAAGACTGCACCCCGGCTTTGTACCACACGCTTTAGTGCATTACTGAGCCCAAACATAACTTGCCCATGCCCAGGAAGGGGGATTCAAGACCAAAATATCTGCAACCAGGTCAGAAAAAATCGCGCTTTTTACCAATAAATATTATATCCACTTCTGAAATAAACCAAACCCACTCCCAATGTTAACACATATTCCCCACTATTTTTATGTTTCTACAGAGAAAGGTATTTGGCAAGCAAAACAAGAATTTCTTGCCTGGTGCCACTGTTCTTCAGACCAGGGAGGACAAAGTCACTCACATAAATGAAACAGAAGACCATAATTGCACTGAGAAGTCTCTTCCACTTTCTTCCTCTACTGACTGCTCTCCCAAAGCTCCAGACCCTGAATTCACTAGCAAGATAGCCGAAATGATGTGCCAAATGTTTTGTTTCCAAACCTGAATACACGGCTTTCAAGAAAAAACTGCTAGCAGCTTAACTAAGTCCATGTGGTAAGCCCACAACCTACACCCATGAATCCTGTAAGATCCATAGGCAGGAATTGCCCTATCCAGGGGGCAGTTGCATTTGATGCAGAATAGATGAAATCTGGGTTGCAATACCTCGGTAACAGAGAGAACATTTCTTGTTCCCTCCTCAAACTTTGACAAGTAGCCTACCGATCCTGGCTAACTTTCCAAACCGTACAGATCTCAAGGAAGAAATGTTTCCAGCAAAACGACCAGGAAGACAGAGATTCACAGTGGGTAAACTCCACAGTGAGATGTTCACCTTTGGAGAACCACGTGAGCTAAGACACTTGCCGAGGTTAGGAAGAGACAGCCAAACGGTGGCTGTGCTGCACAAGAGTTTCCTTTCTGCCCAGCAAACAACCCTCCCTTGAAGAGATGCCTCACCTCCACGGCAATCCTTACAGAGCAGCTGAAATACAGAAGTGGATCATGCCAGAAGTTCTCTCTTAGAAGGCCAACCCGTTGACTTCGTGACTTGAGGAAAGGAGATGAAGAGTGGCCGATGCAATTGTAGACATTGGAAAGAAGGTAAAGTCAGTTAAGCCATGCTGGGATTAAATCACTTCAAGTTCATCCCCACCCCAATCCAAGAAGCATTGCTCACTACGAGGATGACATTTTAGAGAGAGATCCCTGCAGCATGGCTTTCAGGTGTACTGAAGAAAACAAGCCGGGGCTATGGCTTCTCAGATAGAGGCATTTCTTTGCCACACAAACAGCTCTGCTCAAAACCAGCATCAGCTCTAGAAACCTTAAGCCACGACAAAAAGAAAAAAAGCAAATAAAACCTACTGAGAAAAAAAGAAGTTCATTAAACAGAAAGCAGGCCTGACCTTGTGAGAGTCCCTTCCCAGGCAGCAGCGACTGAAATGGAAGTTACTGGCAGAAAGAAGGAAGGTGACCCGGGATGCACCTGACTCGCCGAACCACGCTGCTGCGTCGGTGGAACCGGTCCATACGACACCGCTCAACTAGCAGATCTGCTCTCTGGATGTGGGCCAGCGGCAGAGACAACATTTAATTAAGCTGCTGCATGAATGAGAAAGAATGAAGGAAAATTATAGCAGAATGAAATTGGCTACGTCTCTGTAAGAGAAGCACACCAAGATGAATCAGCTAGTAAATAGAGAGCAATAACTGAAAACTAACACTGCTGTCTCAAGAATTCAGGTAACGTAAAGAGAAATGAAACAGAGAAGTTACAGGAGTAGAGAAAAACCCCTGAACGTTAATAAAAATACTGGAAGCGTGGGTAGAGCACCATGAAAAGATGAAACAATGCAGCCTGAGACAGCATTGCTTCTTTCTTTTTTATTCTTCTGCTAAGATGTTGCTGGTCACGATGGCCCGGAAGCGAGGTCTTTCCCTTTCAATCCATCTGCTTCCTCTCTTCATCTTCCAGCTAATGCCACTCTCTTCATGTCAAAATCTGTTGCTCCTAGCAAATAAACTTTCCACACCAGAATACTGTAAGGTCAAGTGAAAAACAAGCAGTGGTAGCAGACAAAATCTGAGTAACCAAGCTCTGCTATACCCACCGTGCTACATTTGGAACTGTTTGGCTGTGCCAGAGTCCCTGTGTAACAAGAAAAGCACATGAGAAACACATGAAATGACAAGAGGGGTCTACTCTCTGCTCCTTCAGTGAGGAGTCAAGTGATTACAGGTCACTGGAAAAGACTTTGCGTCAAGCCAGGGTCCTCATGAAGAATCCACATTCATTTTTTCAGCATCGTCATTTTTTAGGCTACCACCTGAAACACATGATTAACTAATTCTTCAAATAGTTTACGTGCGTAATGCTTGAAAGTTTTCTTACAGCAGTTTAGTAGCAATCTACATCCTGGCAAAATAATGTTAGGATTTTAAAGTACTAATAAAATTCATTTATGACACTCTCTTTGGGTTCTGTAGCTTTTTTTTTTTTTGGAAGAAAACATTGCTGATTGTCTTGTACTTGCCTGTGATCTGAGCTCAGTCAGACGGATTAGCAGTGACAGCGTGCCAGAGGTCATTACCGTTAAACACACCTCAGCGAACAATTCGATGGAGTTGTTATTCCACCAGCGGCAGCCCTCACAAGCGGGTTTAAGAATCGTGGGGAACGGACCCAGACCACGCCAGGCTAACCCACATGCCCAAGGATCCTCTGCTGTTCTGCAGTTCCATCAGTCCTGTGGGACGGTTGCGCCCAGAGCAACGCTGCTGCTGGCACCTACGGCTGAACGGAGTCACGCCTGGGAGTCCCCAGCCAACACTTGGGGTTCATCATGAAGAAGTTGGAAACAAGCAAGTGTCTTGGTTTTTTCTGCTAGGAAATTATGGCTTTAGATCAGTTCACTGTCAAAGGCGAGATGTTTGAGTCCATGTTTTATATCACAGGATCATAGAATCATTTCGGTTGGAAAAGACCTTCGTGATTGAGCCTAACCGTTAACCCAACACTGTCAAGTCCACCACTAAACCATGCCCCCAAGTGCCTCGTACTCACATCACTTAAATACCTCCAGGGATGGTGACCCCACTGCTTCCCTGGGCAGCCCATTCCAATGCCTGACAACCCTTTTGGTGAAGAAGTTTTTCCTAACATCCAGTCTGAACCCCCTCTGGGGCAACTTGACACCATTTCATCTTGTCCTATCCTTGTTCTCCCTAGTGTCACTTGGGAGAACAGACCAACAGCCACCTTGCTACACCCTCCTTCCAGTTAGTTGTAGACAGTGTTAAGGTCTCCCCTCAGCCTCCTCCAGGCTGAATACCCCCAGCTACCTCAGCCGATCCTCACAGGACTTGTGATCCAGACCCTTCCCCAGCTCCATTGCCCTTCTCTGGACATGCTCCAGCACCTCAGTGAGGATACATGAATTTATATATATGCATATATGTCCATATCCTAAATATATAGGCACATAGATTTTCTTGACCATATATTTCCATAAACAGGCTTTAAGCTTGCCCTCCCTTTTTCATTCTCGTACTTGTATTGACAAGAAACATGTGTGTCCATTATGTCTGTACAGAGAGGGAGAAGGAAGGAGGGAAGTGTGTATATATACATATATAAAGATGTATTTTCACTTCAGTCTCAGCTGACTGTAACCCATAGGCCTCCACTCCATACAGAAACACTTCTCTACCAGCAGGTCACCTTTCATGTATCCTGTGTAAATGTTACAGCCATCCATTATAACGGGACTAGGTCAGCAGCATTTAGCTCTTCTCTCCCCTCGAACAGATGCTAAATTCCTTGCAGTAAAGCGAAATGGTGATGAAGGTACTGCCTGGACTGCTTGCAGCCTCTCTCTTTCCAACAAATACCTGAATGGAGCCGCCCCCTCTGTCAAGGTTTTCATTAAGCGCAGTTCTGTGGGGTGCTGGCCATTTAAGATGAGCTACAGTTCAGAGCAG
>NW_010245736.1:5765-68377 GCF_000690775.1 Eurypyga helias
CAAGCACAGCCCAATTTGGCCTTCTTTCACCTAAGTAAAACTGTACATGTTCCTTCACAGTGCTCCTGCCCACACTGGCAGCGTAACAGTTTCATACACATCCGTGCGATGCTTGACAGACTCCTCCCAAATCCCCAGTCTCTCCTTTAGGACCCCAAAGCAGCTTTGGGAGCAGAAGCTCCTCCTGTACAACTCACACAGGGTGGCTCATGTGGAACAGAAGTAGCCGCAAGATAGAAGAGTGAATAGAAACACCCAAGTGGGAACTGCAGCATATGCTACAACAGCCCACAGAACATATTAAAAAAAAAAAAATTAATCCCATCACCTACTTCCCCACAACAAACTTACTCTCTGCTTGTTAAAAGTGTTTCAGGGAGAAAAACAGAATTACTTTAAAAATTGTGATGTGACTGAATTTCAGACAATGGGGAAGTTCGGTCCATTAATCATGGAGTTAAATCTATTTATTCACCTTGAAAAACCCTGAGCAGGAGAAAGCCTACTCGAAGAATACAGGGATTCAGCTGCCACCTTCCTCACTGCGTAAGCAATCAGGAGATGCCCCTTTGAACCCCGCGTTAATAAAATTCTCATTAAGTGCAAACTTGCACAGTGTTATCTTAAAGAGCCTCATTAGCTTAAAAAAAATGACTTGTCTCAAAATGTGCTTATTTCCTCGTAGGTGAGAAGGTGAGTTTTCAAACCACTAACTGCTGCAGCTGCTTATTTCGACCCCATCAGCGCTGCAGCTAGATCCTGCAGTCCATCACATCTCAATTATTTATGGAAACCACCGAGACAAATCCAGAGATGGAAGTTATGATCACTGTTACGGGATAGGACAGCAACAGGGATCACTCTTCCCAGTACAGTATGTAATATTTCAGCCAGATAAAGCTATTATTCCTTTTTCTTCCAATTTTTGTTTTCTTTATGTTGGACACAAATTATGACTGGTCTGTAAAAAGGAGAGGTAGGGAGAGAAGGTAGGAACAGCCTCCCCGTCTCGTGCTGCTCAGAGAGCACATTTATGACCGCTCTTTTCACTGGGGTAAGGACTAGAAAAATCAGATCATCGGCCACAACAAAACTCGATCAGACTGCCCTGTGGAGAACAGGGTCCAACTAAAAAGTGCAGTTAATGCCATAACAGGATACACAAGGCGGGATCTCTCCCTGCAGGTGAGTTTAAACATGAAGGTCTCAAAGATCCTCTAGGTATTACTCATCCTGACTCTGTAGTAAAGCAATTACTCAGATGACCTCGCCAACCCAGCACTGGAGGGTATAGGCAGGACGTGATTTTGTGTCTCCCCAACAGTGACTCCTGGAAGATATACGCACTGCCATCCTGAAAAGTTGTAAACAACCCACCACTCCTCTCCCGGCAGAAACACACCAGGATTTCAGACACTTGTTAAAGCCCACCACATGCATGCACACACATCACATGTGTAATCTTTCCCACCCAAAACCTCCAGAAAAGGAAATGACAAATCATATTTATTTATTTTTAAATAGCTGTTGTATTGAGTTGAAGAATTACATCAAAGCCTGACTTTGCACTGCGCTGTTCAGCAACCAGCAGGCAATCATTGCTCATAAACACATCCCAGAATGATGGAACGAGCCAAGGGGAAAATGTAACATGAGGTGGATTTCTCTAAACTCCCTGCCTTCACGGCAAAGCCATCCCAATAAGAGCAAGCACACTAGGACCGCTCTCAGGGGAAACCAAAGGGGCATAAACACCATCCAGACAAAGGGAAGCTACGCCAGGTTCAATCCAGGGTGTCCTCATCAATGCATAAAATAATTACATCTTATGCTAAAACTGCCATTCGTCAACATACCATGTTTCTCTAATAAAGCCATCGGCCTCACAGCCCTACACTGTTTATTCTTCTCAAGCATCCTCTCTCCCTTTGCTCTTGGGCAATTTGGGCCTGCAACATCTCCACGACGCTGCAACACAGAGCCACAAGCGTGTGTGCACAAGGCTTCACCCAGCTTGCACACCCGGCCCAACCCCGTGGCCCTAGCATTAAGTCCTCCCACATTTGTCACAGAAGCGGGGCAGCCACCAGACCAGGACAAAACGGTCTTTCCGAACAGACACAGATACAGGCTGTCTGGGGAGGGGTGTCGCAGCGCCAGTTTTTCGGTGGTATCGTGTCTCAGGGGCGTGCCAATCTTTACAGAGGCGGCTGTTAGGCCAACAGAAAGTGAGCTAATGCAAAATCTTGGTTGCGCAACCCAGAGGCAAGCGCAAACCCCCTGTGACCAATTGCTTTTTTAATCTCTCCCCAGTTCAGACTTCTCTCACTGGGTATACAGAGAATTCCCAGGGCAGACACTTTGTGTCACATTAAATGATGTTAATTTGCCAACAGCTCTCTGTTCTGCTGCTTCACTCCGAGTACATTATCTGCCCACAAGCGTTCATTTATGTCTGTTTACAAAAAATAAAAATAAGGATAGTAGCAAAATAAATCTTCTGGAACTACAAGTGATGTTATTAAGCTTACAGAGTTACTAAGGGAACATTTAAGGTGGTTTATAGACACATGAGATGTGTACCGACTTGAACGATGCCCTCAGAGTTTGTCCTACACAGTCGCTTTCCTAGTAAGGAAAATGACAAGTACCAGCAACGAAGCAGCACTGAGCTACTTGGTGTTGCACAGACACCAGGTGTCTAGGGTGACCAGGGAAGTGATGGACAACTACATTTTCAGCATAAATACTTATACCTTTTATGGTTTGTTTACAACCCGGAGATAAACAGTAAATTTTCTCTCTCAACATTCTTCCATTTTCCAATCCATCAGATCCACGAGCGTCCTGCCCAGTACCCAGCTTGGGCAGTACTAGCTTCTTCAGACGCCAGGAAAAGGAATTATCGCTGTGATGAAGGAATACAGCACAAAAGCACCCCTAGATATTCCTTTGCCTTACAAGTACAGCATCACTTCTGCCCTTGAACAGGGGGAAGAGGTTTAAGAATACTGCAGTGTCCTTAAATAATCACTTCTAAACACACACAAAAATCTAGCAGTGTTAAAAGAGGCACCGAATCTGCTTATTACAGCTGGCTTATAGTCGCCTTCATAGCTTCACAGAATTGCAATAGAATCACGCAACAGAAATCCATTAGGTCCACAATTGCTCTGCCAGCACAGCATTGTTCCCTACTGTATAACTTCTCCCAAGAATGCTGTGAGGATTACTTCATTACAGCTTGTGCCACGCTTTGAAAACACTCAGTCTACAGAAGAGCTGAGAGAATTATTAGAGAGAGGACAATCAAACCCTGGTGATCCTCTCTTTATCCCAGTGGGCCCTGTTTAGAGTAGCAATTTAGCCCAACAAAGAGAACAAACTCAAAACCAAATTCAATACAACAAATGTGAAAGTGTCACGGTAAGAATGCAGTCACGCAGGACACAAGAATCTTTAAAATGGTTATTAACTTCCACCCCTTACCTAATATTAACTAACGCGTGGGTCACCTTGCTTGCGGGTTCCTTCCATTGACCAGCATTGGTAGACAGCCTTAGAACTGAAAGGAAAAGACAGTTAACAGCACTGGCACAGAACTGGCAACTTCCTGATCCAAAACAGCAAAATCTGCCTCAGTGAGATGGCAGCCCGGGAACCACATCAAAATAAAGGTCAGCTTTGAGATGATCTGGGATCCAGGGCAGAAGCTCCCTTCAAAGCCCATCTAAGCAACGTAAGGAACACGGAAGAGGTGAGCAGAAGAAAATAATGGTGGGGAGACAGGAAGCAGAAGGGATAAAAGAACCTAGGTCCATCTGACTGCTTTCATCACCGCATATTAAAGTTCATTTCCCCCTGAAACAGGGCAGCATCCCAGGTCTATGACACCTTTTATTCCACACACCGCTGTTCTCCGGCTCCTATTTATGCAAGGTTCCATCTCAGCTGGACTACATCCTGCAATTTAAACCCACCCCACCCACGATGGATTTTTCACCTTCTCATTTATCCAGAATTGGAGAGAGGAATTACACACCAGGCTAGGGAAAAACGTTCCCTACAGAAACAAGGGTGTTGTTCTGTTGCACAGATGGTCCCTGACAGACTTGGGAGCAGATCTGAAAAAACATTCTGCAAAAGGAAGACCTTCGAGGGAATCCAATTATTTTCTGCCAGAGTACCAAAAATATTCCATTAGGTCAGAATCCGTAGTGTTTCTATGGTGGCAGTTACCCACACATCCCTCAGTAAGTACCAGAACAATGACAGATCCTGTAGCAAATGTTTGGAGTGATTTCCACATTGCCTGAAGAGAAGGGAACTTTCAATGAATATGTATGTACAGGCTTTTCTGGAGGTTATATTCCATAAGGAAGGTTTACCCTTGACTTCGAAGTGAAGGACCAGCACATCACCCGAATTTAGGACCATTTAAGAAACATGGATGCTATGAGTGAATCCATAAGCACAGCGGCTGCATTCTCATGCCCGTTACTGCAGGGCAGAAGCTTTTAGTCACAGCATGGTTCACAGAGTGGAAGGGGTCGGAAGGGACCTCTAGAGATCATCTAGTCCAACCCCCCTGCCAGAGCAGGATCACCTAGAGCAGATCACACAGGAACAAGTCCAGGCGGCTTTTGAAAGTCTCCAGAGGAGACTCCACCACTTCTCTGGGCAGCCCATTCAGTGCTCTGTCACCCTCACAGATGTGGATAAAGTTCAGATTCAGGACAAGAATAATAAAATAAATAAATAAATAAAGAATAATAAAGAAATAACACCCAAGGCAATCTGAATCCACGTTCACTCTCAATGTAGAAAGTTTCAACCACATTAACAGGAAAACTAAAGGCTAGAGTAGCTTTCATTTGTGCTAACACATGTCCTGAGGCTAGGGGACAGAAGGGTGACTCTAGTCCCAGTGAGATGGACTGACAAAGAGTAGTTGTCAGGACACCTGGTTAAACTGTGGCTTTCATCACTTTGAGACAGTGCTACCTTCTCACTTCCTCGTGCTACCATCGCGTGTCATCTGCAGAAGAAGAGATGTCAGCTCTGAGTAACGTTATTCTGCTGAACAGCAGCTATTGTACGTGAATGTCTGAAGTAATGCATTCAGGGAGGGTTTCCCATCAGGCATCTACAACGTTAATTCAAAGGGGTTTGCTCTGTGTAGCAGGATGGAAAACACCCGTGTGACAAATCAACTGTTTCAACAGGTCAGGTGTGCCTACTGCAGCCCAACTGAGTACGTATCCGAGTGTGTTATTCTTCCGTTCCACTTTCAGCTTCCACAGCGGATGCATTTGAAAAATCAGTGGCTAGTAAAAGCACCTCATCTTGCTAGCTGCAATTCTTGGGAGTAGAAAATGGGTTAGCAAAAAAATCTTAAGTGCTCAGAGGGCACAAAAATAGTCAAGTGATCCCTTACATAATGGATGAAAACTGCAGGAAGTTCGTACAAAAGGGCAGTTCAGTTTTCCTTGCAGTTGCAGGGAGCATTTGGCTACTTTTATTTAGGTGAGGATGGCTGTCTCCCATGTCAGAAGGCCAACTCTGTCTCCCACTGCCCTTTAACTCCCCTTACAAGCTTATAGTGACTCCTGTTGTTCACTGGGTGATGATGCTGAGAAGGGAGCCGGAGTGAAGGGAAGAAAGGTCCTTCCACAACAAAGCAAACAAAGAACACGTCGGTATTCTCCTCACAGTTTCCAGCATGCAGGCACCACACCCGTGCCACTGCACCTACCCTTGGCTGCAGGCCCTGTGTACACACTGCCTGATTATGCTCCCATGCATTCCCTGCTCTCCCTGGTCCTCTTTTCCCTGCTGGGTGTCACTTGGTGGCATCCCAGCATGCCTCTCTCCTGGAAGGATGACAGCTCCTCCCTGTTTTGCCAGTAGGCACCATCTTCAGCCCAGTGACTCGCTTGTCATTGCAAGCAGGTTTGTGAGGGCTGTTTTCTTGGTTTGTTTTGGCAATGAGAGGAGTAGATGTGATTTGTCTAGCACAGCAAGCTTCTTGGTGTAAAGTTTCTCAAATTCTTGTCCAAATTCATGTCTCTGTCGAGCGTTTCTCTGTGCTGGCTGGTTCTGGAGCACGTACGTAACAGATGCAAACTACACGAAGATGCACAAAATACCACATACCCAGTTGTGCCAACAAATTTGTATTTCCAATCACTGGAAGTTGCTTCTAGAGAAGAAATGGGTCTGTTCCTATTTTTTTTTTCTGACTAAGAAAATAAATTGTCCCTTTAACAAGTTTATCTGTCTCTCAATTCTTAAATTGCCAAGCATGTCCTAGTACACGAGACCTGCCCACTCACCAAGACACACATCAGTAGCAGATGGACAGAAAAAAAACATGACCCAAACATCCCTCCACCACTCCCCTTCTCTTCCAGTCAACAGGAGCCCTGACCGGTCAGGAGGTGCTCACCCATGGAATAAAGGTTGTCAAAATTCTGGTGCATCCGAATGATTTCATAATACAGCTCATCGTAGCTGCTGGGAGTGGGGAGAAAGGTGTCTCCGTAAGTGATGAACATGTTGAACAGGTTCACAACCTATCCAAGGAAGCGAGAACAAGGGTTATTTACACAAAATCTATTCTGCAACAGAAGCGATACAAACTATGTCCAAAAGCTTCAAATAAATAGCTCTCAGTTGCATTACACAGTATTACATTACTTCAGTGCTTTATTATTTTCCTTATACGAACAGAAGAGCCAGATAAGAAGCTTAAACACTACTGTATCTGGGTCCAGGAAAACAGGTTTTTATTATTTTCTATGCAGAGGGCCATAGAACAAAAAACCCCATAACATTACCAAATCTGGAAAATTAAACTAAGCCTTTCCTCACAGAGAGTTGTTTATTTCAATGAGCAGACCCTACAGTGAGCCCAAGCACTGCCCTTTCCAAACATCTAGCGAAACCAACACAATGATATTCCTCCACTTTGTGACCTTGTTCTGGTATCTCCTAACTAGGCCAGAAATCATGGATTCTTTCCTAAGTTTCATTCAAGATTAGTTTGTTTAAAATAAAGAGGATTTTCTTTGTCTGTACTCACCATAAGAGCAAGGGTGAAGATGTTGTGCTTTGCCAACAACACAGTCTCATTAGACATGAGGAACTTCAACAAGTTGATCAAAGCTAGGAGAAAATAATATGTATTTTTAAAATAAAACTAAAAGTAAAGCCATTTCAGCAAGTCACTTAGAGGCATTTTCATTATCTAGCATGAACTAACCTAAATGCCATCTGCTCACCTCTCAGAAATACATTGATTTACATGTGGGGGTTTAGGTTTTGGTTTGGGTTTTTTTTTTTTAGGGATGGGGTTTTTTGTTGATTTGTGAGGTTTTTCTGGGGAGTTGGAAGGCTTTTTGTTGGGTGTTTTTTTTTTGGTTTTTTTTTTTAGATAAAATACTGTGCTGGACAGGTAAGTGACAGCTATTTTACTGTCCCACATTTATTTCCCTTCACTGACTTCCAAAGCAAATCTGCTCAGGCTCAAGGTAAGTCTCTTGTTAGCTTAGTCAGTTCACAGGAGATTTTTCCATCTGCCAGATCCTGAAGTGAGATTTGGAGTTGGAGAATCCAACTGTCTTGTTTCTGCTTCATACATCACCAACATGATGCATGCAGAGTCAGCCCCAAACTGTCACTCTTGTCGATGTGTGCAGTGAAGAAAATAAAGAAGGGTAACAAAACCCCCATCACGGCAAAGCTTTCCCGTAGCTGCGTGACAATGCCACTGCCATGGTACAAGGAAGGATGTAGTGCTTTATTGTGTCAGTTATCTAGGGCTGTGCAGTAAAGACTACAGATCTGGTTCACACTTGTCTTAAAAAAAGGAACAAAAGCTCCTGCTGTAACCACCCAAAATCAGTTAGTGATAGTGGGAATTAACAAAAAGGTTGGCTAAAAGAGCTTTAATCAAACAGACTTTACAATAAGCAGTTGTATTCTATACACTTGCATAAAATGGAAATTATCTTGTTTTTTCTAGTTCTTGAAAATTTCAAAGCTATTTTCTTCTGCATTATAGCTTCTCAGGACTGAAAGCTGACCCCTGCCTAGAACAGATTCGTGGTGTACTCTCTGCTCTGAAGTCAACAGCTTTCAAGACTTAAAACATCTAAATTAGATAGCCTGCAAAGTCAAGGTGGAATGCTATACAGACTTTTTTAAAAAGGTTCTTAATTACTTACTAATCAGTAACTGCATCTAACAGACTAATGCCAGGCATTACTCCAATTTCTTGTAGGTACAACTAGAATTTGTCCATCTGTTCTTGCCCCTACGCACTATCAATAACCTGAGAGAAAACCAGCCCAGGCAGGGAGTACCCCAGAGCGAATGCAGAACAGACCATTCATCTCAGCCCAAGGGTACAGCTATGAAACAGGAGGAGATAAAGCACAGGGAAGAGGAGCGAGGTAAGGGCAAAATTTAGATTACACACACACCCATCCCACAGGATTATAAAAAGTATTCACAAAAGGTAAACCCAAAAACCCTACAGGAAAAAGACAGATGCGAGGAGACTGGTAAAATCTGGGATTAAACAAAACTGTCGAGTTCTGAATACTGTCCTGCGACCACTACCTTCCAATACCAGAGTTCAGAAGGAGTATCAGAAGTTTGTGTGCCGCCCAAAAAGGAAGCCTCCAGCCCTAGTGTGGGTATTTACTCACTGCAGACAGATGCTACCTCAGTTCAATCTACCAGCTGGTGGCTCGATGCTGAACTGCAAACCAGAACGAACAAGGTTCTCTGCAAACTCCAGGCACGCCAGTGAGTTCTCTCTCATGGCTACGCCAGGATTTAACAGTCAGCAGTTCCCTTCCAGGACAGCAGCCACCTCATGAGGCAGATACATTAATACCTTTTCAATCCAGCCACAGAACCCTCCATACCATCATCACCTCATCATCAGACTGAAACTCCTGGGACCAAAAGCAGAGCCTAGATTCCACAATAATCCAGCTCTGGAAATACTCCTGTCAAATATTTTTCTGTAAAACAGCCTTTTCAAAACAAAGAAGTAGCAGGTACAGATGGGCTCTCCACCGGAGCAGACATCCAGCTAAAAACAGGTTGCCAAGGTAACCAAGCCTCCACAGCAAAAAAGTAGTGTCTCCCGCAGCCTTGGACTGACGGCAGCTGCCCTGTGGTTCTGTCACAGCAGCGTCACTGGCCACCCCTCCACTTAATAGTTATAAGCGTGGCTTGACCTCTTTGCCGGCCAAGCAAGTCCACACAGGCCCATCTCGTGACTGGGTGCTGCTGTTCACCTACTGCAGGCGGGGCTTCCAAAAGCAGAGTGGCAGGATCTCCTCTAAGACGTGGCACGAAGCTTCTCACCCACCCCATCACCTCTCGCTCTGCCACCAGCATGCTGCTGAAGGCCTCTGCCGGCGAGTGACCGCACAGCACGACGAGAAGCCACCGAACGTCCAAACACAGCGAACGTGAGAGCTGCCTGCGGTGGGGAGACGCCTCTTTGAAAAGGACGAGCCTAACCCTCACCTGTCGAGAGCACGAGCACTCACGGACTGACAGGGACAAGTACCCCGCGACTGCCCACCGCAGCACTTCTCACGTGCCACCGCGAAGCGCGCACGCTGCTCTCTCTGTGTTGGGGACGACGCTGGAAGGAGAACTCTCGCTCTGCTCTACCCCAACAACAGCTCCTACCTTTGTTCCGGCCGCTGTGATGAATTTGCTCAACATTTAATTTTCCTGTTCCAGTTAGAAGGACGACAAGCAATTACCACTGCTTGAAATCAATCTTTATACCTGAACTGCACTGCACCGTAGCACGCTCACGGCCTGTTCCTTCTCCAAGAACCAGGGAGGAGAGGGACGTGCTTCACATGAAGAAAACTCAGCGCTGGCCTCAGAGCTGCTCAGAAGAGCTAATCCACCAGGTTCACACAGGGCACTGTGTGCACTGCGCAGACAGATTTATCCACCTGGTTGGAAATATGTATTCCTAAAAGAAAATGCAGTGCTCCTAATGAGTATATACACTACATCGATGCTCAAAGGGCAACCAAACTTTTTCCATACCAGCACCTTCTGCACCAGCCTCTGTTCAAGTGGCCCTAAGGACGTGGAACACTGGAAAACGAATCCTTAGGTCTATGGCTGCCTGCATCTCCGTAGTTTCCTTGCAAAGCAGACCCCGTGCTGAAAATGAGGGCAGCTATGCCCCGGAGTTTTCAGGATTGACAACTTTTAGATCCAGCTCCACATGCCCAGGGCCTGTCAGTGACGATTACACACCCAAAACAAACCTTCCGAGCGAAGGTCCAAACTGGCTGAACGCCCCTCTTGCCCTGAGCACCAACAGGCCACTGCTGCTACTACTCCTGAGCAACCCGAGCCCAAACCAGACGCGTTGCATTTTCCCTGCTGCCATCAGCAGTTCACCTCCCATATCCCGCACTGGCCAGGAAATTATGCATCTGTTTTTCCCAATGGAGGAGCAGTTCAATCTCTCAGCTGCACAGGCAGACAGAACTGTCGCCCTTGCTTGGGCTCAGCCACATTATTCCAATTCATGCTCCAGGATTTAAGAGTGATGAATGGTTTTGGCATGAGATCTATTTCAGCATTAAGTGGAAAACAGCACCATTCCTGCAATAGTCTCTAGAGTCTTTTCGTTCCTCAAGATGCCCGTCTTTGGCATCCCATACCAGGACACAATACACCCACTACAGTGCATCTTGAAACATCCATAATTTCACATTAATGTCACTAGAACTTCTCCAGCAACAAAAGCCAGGAGGCTGTAACTGAACTGAACTAGCAGCCATCGGTATTTGCATGCAAGCTCCTCATTCTGTGAGCCCAGGTGACCGTATTGGCTATGCTTCTCAAATCAACGAGAACGCGGCCTTGAACACCAATCATTTACAGCCTCAGAACCAAGTAGAAAAACATGTTGAGTGGCCACTTAAATTGGACACGAAGCCATAGGATTGGCTGTATGTGAAAGTGGTGTAAAGCATACAGTTGGGTTTTAGGAAATTTTCTCTCTCAAGGATTATTATAGCCAAAGATGAAGTGACATCACCAGCTTTTACAGATACCCTCCCTGCTTTAAACTGAAATGACTGCAGTGAAAGAGGCTCTCCGCTCCTCCACCACACAGCTGCTTTTGAGGACACTTTCCCTTATCAGCTCTTGTGGCCAGCCTGCCTGCTGAGGAGCAGCAGTACTCCTGCTCAGTTATTTGCTGCCCTCCTTCAAGCCAATCCTCTGTAAGACAACTGTGGGCATCCATCTCTTCTACCAGGACGGAGGTAATCCCTGTAACGGACAGATGCCCTTCACTGCCTCATTCCCCTGTTCCTCCTCCCACAACAGACTTACCTTCTCTTCCTGTAAGCCTTGTTTCAAACAGCCCCAGCACATTTGGGATTCAAAGCTTTTATTCTATTTAGTGTCTCAGTGTTCACTGTTCGGATCACGTGTAATGCAACAGGAGCATGAAGGTAGGTTAAGTAGAGAAAAGGGGCGGGGGGAAGAAAAGGAGAAGCAGTACCATCCCTTGGGTAAGTCAGAATGTAGCACAGACTCTGCCAAGAGCATCAGAAGGCTCTGATGTGTTACTGCACAACAGAGCAGAAGAGAACAGCCTTGAGACACACATCAACGAGAGCTTGGATGGGTTGAGCACAGTATGGAGGCCTCTGTCACTGCATCTGCCGCACTTACAGGTGAAAAATCTTCTAATGATGTAGATAATGGCTCTCAACAAAGGAGCAAGGGAGAAAGAGATGTGAGGACTCCTCAGCTGCAGCGTAACATAGAATCATAGAATGGTTTGGGTTGGAAGGGACCTTAAAGATCATCTAGTTCCAACCCCCAACATCAGTTAACAGGATCCTGTACTGAAATCCTCCTATTTTCTACCCTCCAACTCTCAGGGCACACTGGGAAGAATGGTGATTTTCCTATTCCCTCTGGAAGATACCATTGCACCATCAGTATATTCAGTGTCCTCCTTTCAGTGTTTCAACTCTCAATCCCGTTGGGAGGATCCTCACCCACATGTTGCGATAAGGAAGCCAATCGTGATATCTGGTTCACGCTGCAGAGAAATCCTCTGCCCAGGAGCACTTCAGCAGCACAGTAACCACCCTGACCCCCTACAGCCAGCCTGATCACGTACGTGTACTCGCAAGGCAAGGTTCACAGCACTCACCGCAGCACGTGCTAAGCCAGATCCGGTAAGGATTCGTGTGCTAGACTGGAACCCAGAAGAAACTGGACACAGTTCCTCAGGAAGCAGCACTTTGGTCTGAGCGGGTACAGCTGGGGCTGTTCTCCTTGCTCTGTTGTACTGTTTTCTATTTTACATTGGAGGAATTGAAACACAGAAAGGCCAAAGGCCCTCCTACACTCAGTATTCTGTCTCTAACTGGTCAACACCAACTGCCTATTGAACAGTAATAGACCAAACAATGCTTTCTAGATTGCAAAATTCAGCGTGATCCCCTTACGTGAGGTAAACCAGAGCACAGAGTGGCAATAACAGATTGTCACAACATGACAACACCATAACTAACCATGGACCACTCTCCTCACACTGGAAGTCACAAGGGCTAAGCTAGGATAACCATTTATCCCAACTGTGCTGTCATGACGAGGAGGAGAAAGCCCGGAACAGAGTAATCACCTGTAATAAATGCTATACCTGAAGAGAAATGCAAAAGTAGGGAAGCAAAAGGCTCAACTACAACAGACTGAGGTGACCCGAGTGTTAAGAGGGTGTAGATCTGTCTACGTTCAGCACGGGCAGATGTTCAGCAGAATACTGATCAAAACAAACTCAGCAGGAGATGAGTATCTACAAAAAGGGTCTGACAGAGAAGAACCAACAGAGTAGTTCCCAGATAGGAATAGGAAGCGTGTCCAAGAAATAGCTGCGTCGCTATTAAAAACTAATGCACCAGAATACCCCCGAGGCATAAACCATCCCAGCATCCTTGGGCACGTGAACTAATTACTCAGGGACAGCACTTTCAGGTTCCCATCAAATCAGCCAAAGCGATAGAAAAAACAGCCTGTTGCACCGTTGCTGCAGTCCCCTCTCAGGGGAGCAGGGGAAGCAATAAAAGCTCTGTCAACATCACTATTCAACATGCTTCAGCTCCTTCTCCCTGCTCTGATACGGAGGGAGCACCCTGCTCATGGCTCTAACAATTCACCTGGCTGGACGGTTCCTCTAAGTGCTGCCTCCCTGCTTGCTGCCACAGCCACTGCCGAAATCCTGCTCCCAGCCACCAAAGCTCTGCGACCAGCCGGGTATCAGCGGGCTCCCCATCAGCATCCCAGCACTTCCCTCTTCTCCCCATGACTGCCAGGGTGTAAACACAAAAGCAGCCTGTATTCTCCATGAGAAACAGCAGCTTGTCAGAGGGCTGGAGCACATAACCCATCGCTCCCAGGATCAGTCGTGTGGGCCACTTCACCTCTAATCCTTCACTTTCTTTATACAATCTCCATCCCTAGTACCCACTGTTCCCACCTAACCACAGCCAACGGCGTGAAAATTGCAAGCTTAATGGAAATGCTGATTGCTGATGCCAGAGCAATGCTGCTTGACAGCAATCCAGCAAGCAGGAACAAAGAACCCGAATTTTCCAACTTCGGCTAAAGCTCAGATGAACAATAAGCTTTTTTTTCCAGAAAATTAAAAATAAAAATTTTTTAAAAAAGGATAAAAAATAAAAAATTACACCCCCACAAGCTTTGTTCCTCTTAGAGGAAAGGGAAGAATCGAGCTCAATTCTGTTCTGTCTGACAGTGCTTGTTCACACTGTTAATTCAATAGCAGTCTTGGGAGTTAAGGTTGCACATTTTTGCATGGGGTTTTAAAACTGAAAAAGGAGGAGCATCTGGAGAAAGAGCTGAAACACTGTTTGAGAACATGGAAAGACAGCAAAACTAAAGGGACCCAGGAGTGCTGCCTCTTGAAAATAAAAAGGGGATAAATCACTGCACTCTGACTCTGTGCAGATAAAGAAATGGCTGCAAACAGCTCTGGCTGTAACATTTGTCATGAAGGGGAGTGTTTCCCAGGAGAAATTATCCCAGTCTCTATTAGGTCACCATCATCTGCAAACTATTAGGGATTCACAATCAAATTCCACAGCGTTAGCAAGCTTTATCTAAAAAGTAATTTGCAGGATACCATAACACACGCGGATGAAGCCTGTCAGGATGGCCAGAAGGTTACAACATACATCAGCTACAAACAACATTTACTTTAAAACCATCTTTCGACTTCAACCCTTCTCCTGGATTCACAAAAACAGCTGTCAGGACTAACAGCTGTACTCCC
Source organism: Eurypyga helias (assembly GCF_000690775.1). NCBI lineage: Eukaryota > Metazoa > Chordata > Aves > Eurypygiformes > Eurypygidae > Eurypyga > Eurypyga helias. The sequence goes on from NW_010245736.1 coordinate 20,143, forward strand.
GTACTAAGCTCATGCCAACACAGCACCCCATCTCCAACCCAGACCCGCATTGCTGTGAGTAAAGAAAACGGGAAACTCTAAGGGCTGCCAACTCCCACTCCCTGAAGAGCTATTCCACCTTCTCAGAAAGTTCACTGGAGTCAACAAGCACAAGAGCTGGTGAACCTCTTGGGCTTCCTACTAAACAGGTGGCCAATATTACCCATTTTCTTTGAATTTCAAAGGTAAGAAACAGAGAGAAGTCAGTCACCTGTCTACACCTAAAGGTGAGGTAAGTTGCATAGACAAGGCCATTGTATAAAATGCAAGTTAATCACAATTTTAATACTCATTAACTGAGCCGCTTAGAAACAAACACTTCAAAACTTCAACGTAATGACCCCGTTTAGCGGAATACTAGAGGACCTTGCGCTTTTTTGCAATCCTAGTGCTAACACAAGACCTGTGAAGTCCTGTCCATATCCTCCTTGGCACAGAAAGAAGTCACAGGCACAGCTGAAATGGTCAAAACATTATTCCGAGAAGAAAACATCCTTTCCTCTTTCAAGCATAGGTTAAGAAGCAGTGGGGGAACAAAACCACCCAGGATACACACCTAAGCTAGATGCTAGGTCTCATTCCTCAGTTCCCCACACCAAAGAATGGTCCCAGGAAGGCATTCAAATAAGAGAACAGAAAAAGGATATTTAGTCCCATCCCTGAGTGTTAAAAATACTGAACAGCTCCCTTTCCAGATCATGCAATGATTTCTAACTTAAAGCTTCTATCCGGTAACACCTCCCAGCCTCCCGAACCCTCTAACCCCAGACCTCAGCCGACCTAGTCCCTCCTATTCCTCTTAACACTATCATCTTCAATTCATTAGGCTCTCCATACCCCCAGGTCGAGATCCCCTCCGGCTCCAAAGACCAACTCATCCCATCAACTCAGAACTCCCATTAACCAGCCTGGGCACTGTTCTTGCCTCTTCCTTTCTCAGATCCTGGTGCTCCCACTGAACTACCACTGGAAACTGCAGAGGGAGCCCATCCTTCCCACTTCCAGCCTCATTCCTCAGTGAGGTGGCATCTCCTTGTACTCAAATGACTCATGAGATCCCAAATCTCCAACATGGCATACGGCACGAGCTGGGAGCTCTCAGTCCCGTGGAGATTCCAATGTGCAGCTTTGAAAAGCTGGGCCAGACTCCCACTACCAAAAGCATGGAGAAACGAGAGGGTACGCCCCAGGTAAAGCCTGCATGAGGTAGAGTATGTTGACTTCCTAAGGTGTTAAAACTCCAGCATTTGCTCTGTAGTTCTCTTTACAGTTTACTGCTGCACAGTGCAGTCAGAAAGCCTTGCTGCTGGAAGGTATTTGAAAGGTCAAGTCTCACATAGCAACTTCTTTTTCCTCCCAAAACAGTAAGGTCAAGTGGAACCCTTTAAGAGGGACAAACAGACGTCCTTTGTACTCACCCCAGATTTCACTTTATGAAAGCATTTTACAATTAACACACAGACGCCTCTTCTTTCTACCCTATGCCTACCCATGACCTTTTCTAGTTCCCTTTGAGGATGCTGTGCTGAAGAGACTCTTCTCCTACGCTTGGAACATCCTTCACAGCTCGGAGACGTTTCTTTCCTTGTTACTACCTTGCACAGAAACTACCACAGCAGCCCTATCTATATCTTATCTATACCAGCAGCTGGACGATGGCTGCTCCCTCTGAGCCCTTAAGACTTCAGAAGCATGACCAAGACAGTGCTGTTGGATTTTGAACCTTGGTAGTATTTTTTAAAGCCACATAAGACATTCTGCAAGCAGGTCAAATTTTAGGTCTTGAATTATTTTCCCTAAAATCTTTAAGTCATCTGCTAACTGGCCAAGCAGTTCTACAGTCCTTCAAACTCCCCTGGCACCTCATGGTGAGGCATTTTACCAGTGCACCAGCCTGTCTGGTACACCAGTACACAAAAACTGCCTCCACAAGGGCTGCAAGACAAGCTTCCCTTGCCAGGTAGCTGCTGCAGCACGTGGCAGTGTCTGACAGCAGGATTAGAGATGAAGGGCAGATGCAACATCACCTGATTTCCAGTCTGCTCAGCAAGACAAATCTGAGAGCTAAAGCAGACCTGATCAGCAGCTGGGGAACCAGAAATGCCGACGGTAACGAATACTATCAGTAATCAGTATTTCAGCCACAGAAATAACACAGCAAAGTACAAGCAACTAAACAATGCCACCTTCAACATGCATTGTATAAGGACAAGTGTGTTATACATGCTTAAACTGGTAGCTCCTTTGTGGAATATTTCTGGGGGGAGAAGAACCTTTCACCTCTTTATTGTTCACCCAAGAAGGTTTTGACAGCATTATTATCTCTGTGTTATAAATACAGAAACTGTCAAAACGATGGAAGGAGCCTACAAGAAGGAAACAAGCATATTTTGTCCAGTCTGCTTCGATAATCCTAGAGAAAAATTAACTTTCTTTTGTACACATTTGAAGCACCTTCATTTTAACACTGCGATCAACATCTATCAAATTAACTAAGCTACACAGTAAGAAACTGTAGCCCTTATGTTGCAATAACTTGGAAACTGATCTTCAATGCTTACCAATGGCAAAGTTCATTTTTTATCCTACTTTGCATTCATATGCCCTAATAAATAGCTATTTCACCATTGTTCCTTATTATACTTAAGATTTTTTTTTTATTATCTACCTCTTGCTATTATTAAATCTGTATTAGAACTGCTTTTCTGTTTCTTTAAACATGGCTTTTGCTTAACGCAAACCATAGCAACTGCAAAGAAGTTACCTGCACCCCCTAAGCTCAGAGTGAATTGCTCAAGCATTACTAATTTTGAGGTGGGAGGAGTTGAAGAAATTAGGTCTTTTTTTATATAAAAAGCTTAAATGACTCATGAAAACTCTTTTGGCATAACTTATACATTCTTGACAACAACAACATATATAGCACCTTCCATCACTCAAGTGCTGAACAAACTAGTTAAGAGTTCAACAATAAAAACCCAACCCCTGCCTTTATAGCCGGCAAAATCAACCTTTTAAGAAAAACATTGGGCATAATGTGCTACTCCTGAGAGCAGGAAACTGGTGGTTACCGAGTAAAGTTTCCTGATCAGCTTTATAAAGTACCTTACACTTTGACACTGAATAAATGAGTGTTTAAAAGAAGTGTAAGGTACCTGGTATAACAGCCCAGGAGATTTCCAATTGGCCAAAATGTCTGTAAGGGAACAGGTCAACACAATCACACCCACTCAGAGTTTCTGACCTAGGCCAGATTTCCAGGCTAGTCACCAGTAATGGTGCACTCTCACAGGAGAAAAACCTGAACATTTTCTTCAGCACTCAAAGGGAAGCGCCACATATGAACCACAAGTGATTGATCTGAAGCTAATAATCTGCTAAGAAGTCAGTTAAAGAGGAATCAAGATCAACAGGCATCTCTGGATCTCATTACCTATCAGTAACTGTGCTTGGTAATCATTTTCACCAGCTAATCAAATTACCATTGCTTTTGTTCTCCAGCACCCTTAGGATATCCCAGAATCCAGCTCCACTAGTAATCTGATATTTATTTTCACACTAGGTTAGCTAGAGCCAGCTTATACATATTACTTTTGTCAGATCTTCCTTTCCGACAGTCCCGCTTCCAGCCCTCAAACCCCTGCATCATCCTGTCAGCTAAACTTTCAAGCACAGCTAAAGGTTTACACCGTAATCAGTACCGTGGTCTTGCCCCCTGGACTTCACATGAAAGAATTAACGTAATAGAGAAGCTCAGGCTGGATCACGACCAAAGACTCAGTAACAGCATCGCTCTTCGTCAAGGTTGGATGCTGAGGAAGAAATCCATCAGAAGTAAGATCCCATGTAAGCAATGAGCCAGATACTGGCACATCCAAAAAACTGTAAGGATCACAGACTGCACTAACAGCCTGATAGGTGTCCTGAGAGATGCCAAACACCTGGCTCCACTGCTTTTCTCTGCAGTCGCTGCAACTTGAAATCACAAAAGGGAACGCAGAAACTTTTTCAGAGTGCGACTGGCCTTCCGTACTGAAGAGGAAGCACGAGCATCTATCCATCAAATGACACAAGTGGCTTTCCTTAATTAGAGACTAGCTAACATTAGAATCGGCAAGTGAACAAGGTGGCTCCATACATTGCTACTGCTTCCACCTACAACCTTTATCTCCGTTCCTCCGCACCCTATACCGACTACCTACCCCACACTATTCCCTTTGTCTTCTTCTCCCACTCAGTTATCTGCCTGAAACAACTCTCCGCCTTTTACGTGCTAAGCAGAATTCTCTCCCTTTCTTTCACGGCTTCCTTACACCAATTCCCTCCAGCTTCTTTGTTCCACTCAGCTCTGTTGAGGGGCTTCCATTGCCATTATCCACGCTGCACAACAAGGGCATTGCTTCAGTCATCACACACCTTGTCATTCAAGAAGACAAGTGTGGGCTTGAAGACCTCCTGTAAATCACGCCTGATAGGGCAACCCGAGATCTCAGACCTTCCAGTAAGTAGCTGCTCCCCGTTAGCGGTTCCACCAGCAGTGATAACTAACTCTTCGATCCCAGATAAAAGCCCAAAAGGGGAATATGCTCACGTAAAGGAAAGAAATGAATTCAGAAATCCCTGTGGTCCAGTTTGGAATTGTTTGTCGGATAGATCAAGACCAGAAAAATAGCCATTCTTTCACCAAGGCGGCAGCAGTGTTGGTAATCAAAGAGCAGCCTTGACAGGGCTAGGAGTTAATTAAGAAATACACCTGAAGACAGGGCTGGCAGTTAACACTTCGTCTGCCACATGCAGCACTTAGAGGTACACACCTGGAAGAGCCAGGATGCGCCCTTTTACCGGTGCAGGTACTGCTGGGACCTTCCAGCCTGTACGAGTCACCTCGCAGCTACGGAAGATTCCCTCAACATCTTATAAGAAAAACAACTTTGAAACATTCTTACTGTAATTTACTCCCACATGAGAGGATCTCCCTAAACACACAGAAATCCATAGCAGGTATGGAGCTATTCAGCTACAGAAGGTGTGCAGACATTCCAGGCCCCTCACAGAAACCCGAGCAGACCAACCTGAGCGCTTTTTACCTGACTGCTTGGCTTTCGAAGCATGTGCAGTACTTAATACTGCTGAGGCACTTTACAATTCCAAGGCACTGTACAAACACCAGCTAATTAGAGACAGCTAACAAGAATATCCCAAGATACTGAATCTCAGTGTGTAGCAGCAATTTTTACTCCCCCCCACAAAAGCTAAGGATTGAAAGATGCCCGAGTGTGCTCTCTGCTCTGTGCAACAGTACCTTCAATATATCTGAGACTTCTACCACCAACATGTAGGAAAGACCCAGCTCAGCCTGGCCGAGTAGCAATGGATGTGGTTCGCTGGTGGCTGCGAAGACGGTATCACAGAGGCTGTCAGATGCAATTTCTATTCACAACAGACGCCACACTGTACATGCACCGGCACTACACGGCAGCCGTGCCTCTAGGGGCTCTGTTCTGAAGAAAACAACCAAAAAGAAATCGCTAATCCCTTAATTAGGGGCAGCCACTTCACCTTCTACAAGAATCATTTAGAAAGTCTGAATGGGCCACACGTCACACAAGGCAAAAATTTAATAACTGGAAGTGACTCGGATTGTTGGTTCATTTCTCTGTACCTACACACCGCTGCACAAAGCTACTGAAGGGAAGTACTTGGTGTTAATTGGGTACATCTTCACAAACCACTCATCAAAAGTCATCCTCTCTCAAATTTCTGATGGGAGTTGCACTACACCAGCCAAGTCGCTGATCCTAGGTCTCAAGCACAGCTCCAGGAATACACAATTAGGGCCACGTTCCCTTGAATTTTCACAAACCTCTGGTTTTAGCCACAATAGCTAAGGGATTAACTGTACTTTCCTAGCTGAGCTACTCTGCTGCTAGCAAGGTAAGAACAGAAGCACACACTGTGTCCATGAAAGCAGCCGCTTAGGTCTCATCACCCGTTCTGCCACCCTCTTCCTCAGACCTCCCACACAATAACTGCATCATAGAACAGTCCTACAAAGCTACATCCACCAGACTGAGTCAAACCCCATAATACGTCTATCTGGGGACACCACTGGCTTGAACCAGACTATCTACCATCAATGCAAAGGTCAGAGTTAAAAGCCTCTCCTCCCTCCCACTGACATTTCTAGGATGCCCTCTTCAGAAGGAGCTGCAAACGTTATTGTGTGTCTCCATCTCTTAGAGGAAAAAGGAAAAGTAGGGTCCACCTCCCGGTACCTGAGAGCCTACCTCCTTTCTACTCACAAACATCTGAAACACTCCTGCATAAAACATTACTAGTACCCAAGAGCCTACCTGCTTTCTACTCACAAACATCTGAGAGAGAAACACTCCTGCATAAAACATTACTCCATTCCTCCAATCAGCTGAAGAGGGACTCAGGTAATGAAACAAAAAAACAAAGACATTTGGATACCATGGTGATCATGGCCAGACAAGAAAGTAAATTAGCTACCATTATGATAACGACCTGGCTTTCCAAAAGAGGTAATTTGCATGTAGCAACGAAGCAGCAAAATAAAGATGCTTTAACAGAACTGCTGCTTGGTGTTCAACCCTGTAGCAATGGAACGAGCAGTCACAGCCACCACACAGCCACCCACTCCGGGCTTTTCATGTTTTGACTGTCTCTCCAGATGCAAAGTACCTGACCAGAGCTCCCTCCAGGTGTAGTGAAGCCTCACTCTGCATTTCTTCTGGTAGCACAGCAGCTTGTGTACAATCTGAATGCACCGCCTGGAAAAAAGAGAGGGCGAAGGATTCATTACATTGTGTTTCCCAGCAATTCTGCACCAAACCTGGAAGTGTCTCCAAAGTCAGCAGCAAGGAAATACACACAGTCTACGGGAGGAGGGTGGGGCTCATGGTTTTGGGCTCCTAAAGGGAAGTAACACCTGCAAGAACGAACCAGGAGACAAGAGAAAGGGGCCTGTGTGCCAGTTTAAGTTCAGCATGATTGCACTGACTACAAATGCAAGTTTGTGGTTTATATTTAATCAAGACTTTCCATTCTTTGCTGCCCTTACCTGAGGACCTCATAAGCTCCAGAAAAGGAGTTACTTAACTTGCTCCGTAGGTATGAGATACTGCACTCAGATTTTGTAAAATCTGGACACAACTGAGCTTTTCAGTTTCTATTGCCCCTGTGATGAGACTAAAGGAAATGACAGAGTCAAACCAACAGCAGGATTTTTAGTTTGACTGAGGCATACAGTTAAATTATATAAAGGAAGAAAGAGATCCCTGACAAATTTTCCAGTCCCTTTAAACAATTTAAGAATGAGCTTTGGAACGATCAAGCAATAGACCTAGAAGTTCTGAAATCCCCTAACACACAGTTAGTATCCTTGTGATGTCTCCAAATCCCATAGGTCTCTATAGCATCTAGCGTTCAGGCAAACTCTGAGGAGCACAAACATTCTTCACTAATAACATCACTAAACATACAATATAATAAGTAAATTCTCTAGCACGAGCTATCAGTAAGGACAACACAGAAAAGATTACAAATTTGAATTTGTTAGGCCAAGCTATTTTTAGTTACTGACATTTAGGAAAAAAAAAAAACACACAGAAGGAAGACTTCAAAAAGGAAAAAAATCAGTTTTCCCCAAACCTTTATTTCTCAAAAACACATCATCTCATTAATATCAACATCTCCCTGAAAAGACACTACTGAAAGACACTACACGTCAGACAAACACAGAGAAATCAAATTACAAAACCTTGCATGGATGTTATTCAAAGTGGGGTGAAGAGTCCAAAAATAAGGGCTTTAAAAAAAACCTTAAGAAAAAATACGCAGAAGGTATACATTATTCCTTTCAGACTCTTAGATGATCACAAAAACACCATTATGGGATAAGGACTGAAATTAACTTTAGACAAATAAAGATAAAACCATTTATAATCGCTGAGCATCAGGTTAAGTCCTGTATTTCAGATACATAGGATTCTCTTCATTCAATCAAACAAAGGAAGCAAACCAGCTAGGATACAGACAGCTGTCTTCAGATGGGGAACAGCAGTCAATCTGGGGAAACACCTGCTATTTCTGATGTTACATGTACCAGACAATGCCCAGGACCTTTCCACCTTCATATCTGATTGGCTGTCAGACTAAAATTGGCCTTTAAAAAAACAAACAAACAAAAAACCCAGAGCTATTTAAGGCACTGACCAGAGAGAATCTGGCAATGGCTAAAACATTTCTTTATAGTTAATATAGCTATTAATGCAAAATACTCTGCAGACATATGCCAGCACTGAAACCCTGTGGTTGTACACAGTAGCATGCAGCTGTCTGGGTGAAATCAAGGCATGGAAGAAAAGGGGTGAGGAGGGGCATAACAATCCTGGTATCCCTGCCTGAAGAGCCAGAGCACCAGCTACCAGCCTACAGCCTCCCAAACTGCACTGCTTGAGTTACGGAACTGCTTCAGTTATGAAGTTATCCATCCTGGGGGGGTGTTTGATTTTTAGCTTTGTGCCAAGGATTCATAATGCCCATAATGGACAAAACACACCCTTGGTCAAAGTAACCAAATAAAATATTTTAAATATTAATGAGCTCTCCCTTGAGCAGCTTCGTATTGTCACCTTTTAAATATATTGCAGAGAAGCATGACACTATTTACGCATTCAGAACACCCGCTTTGTCTGCAATAACTGCGTCTGCTATGGGATGGCTTCAGACAGCAGAGTGGAAAGACTGCACAAACATGCCAAAACGAATGGATACAGTGTCCACTCATGGTTGGACTGCTCATTATTTTTACTCTCATGGGGTTGCTAGATGTGACCTTACTTTTGAGCCCAAGCACTTCACACTTTTCTTGTGGCATTCCAACGCCCTACACCCTTCTACAACTAATTCTGTAATTGTCATTAAAAAAACATTCCTTGCAAACTCGTAACTGAGCTGTGCAACCCTTGCAAAGGCACTGGAGTTGCAGAGTTATTTGGGCAAAATCAGAACACGCTGAAAAGTTACCTTAAGGGAAGGCAGCCTATGTATCTTTGTCTCTTCTACAGAACACAGTGCTGTTGGAGCCTTGGGGAAATTCAGCACTGTACAGTCAGAGCAAAGCCAACGATCTGCCTAAATCCTATTTCTGCCCTCCAGGCTAAAGCAGAACAAAGCATTCTAGGGGCCTCCTGGGACACACGGAGTGCGTGCAGCCCTGTCCCCTCTCTCCTTTTCCCCATTGCAGAGTTTTACCCCTTCCTGCCTAGCAGGCTTAAACCTCTCTCTTCACTCTCCATGCTGCCTTCCAGGCCTCACGTCAGTCATCCTTGGTTTTTCAAAACTGTCTTTTCAGTTTCCAGACCAAGATTCATCTTCTGGGAAGCGGGGATTCTTGCAATGACCCTGTATCAGGAAACTTCGTTCCGACTGAAAAGCTCTTTGCGTTTGATCAAGTAGATTAGGAAATCAGTCTGAAAGGTGGAAATTCATTTCACTTTCAATCTTCTGGCACCCAGAGCATTTCAGAAGTAGAAAACGTTGCTGGAAGAGTTCATGAAAAGCCATCCCATTCCCACCAGCCACAAAGTGGTATTTCAGCCCAAAGATTGCTCTGTGACTGGAATTCCCCCCAGATTCAAACTTCAAATGAAATCACAGTGAGTCACCCCACAGACACTTACACATAGAGATCCATAGGAAATTCTTTCATCATGTGTGTTACAATGAATTCCACCATCAAATCTGACAGAAAAGAAATGATAACGTAAGCATCGAGCTGGCCATGGTTAACTTCTAGTAGACAACAAGGAGGAAGTCAAACTCCCCCACCCACCTACCTTGACCAGACAACAGTCCTGCTTAGATAAGAGAAATTTCACTTTTTTGTTTTAAAGACCATTAGACAACCCCTGGAATTAAAAAAAAAAACCCACACAACAAACCACCCTACTGGAAACTGAGGGCACCTAATGTACTTTGCTTTGAGGCACTGCTTCCCCATATGCTTTCCCCCACTGTTAGCCAAATAAAGAATACACCACGAATTGTGATGCTCTCGTATTTCAAAGCCTTGCCACTCATGGAAAAATCCCATTGAGAAGCACGTTTTAGAAAATCATTCTTACCAGAAATTATGCACAACCTAGATGTTTAAGCAATGAGAAGACATTGCAGAGAACACCTATTTTTCCCTAAAACAAGTTCTGAAGCAAGTAAACCTAGCTGGATCTCAACGCAGGCTAAACTGCTGCTCAAGACTCATTCAGGGGAAAAAAAATAAAAGAAAAAAGAACATCTCTAACACTGAAGGGCTCCCAGTGCGAGGAGAAGAGGCAGAACACAGAAATACAATTGAAAGTGGTAAGTTACTGTGATTCAGCTAATAAATGCTAACCGAACGTGTTGTGTTCTCTGCCCAGCACAACCCCAACACAAAATGCTTAACCCATGCCACCCGTAACAACTGAGATGCAACCTCCTAGGGCACCAACAGCCCAGTGTGGCTCCCTGGTGACTAAAAACAGGTTCCGGAACAAGAGCATGAAATCTGGTGAGTCTAGAAAGATTCCTCGCGCAGCTCTTGCACCTTGGCTTCAACCATCACCTGTTTGAAAATGCTGGGGTCTGAGGCTGCTTCCATATCATCAGGCTTCCAGGTTCTGTCCAGTTCTGCACCTATTTATGCTTTTGGCCTCCACAGCAGTGAGTGTCACAATTTAATTGTGTGCTGCAGGAAAAGCTTTCAGCTGTGCCTCCATATCCACAGGCAAAACCCAACCCTAGCTACTGACATTCCTATTGGGTTTGTGCTCAGAAAAGGCTAAATTCCCCACAAACACATTCCAATGCCTGTCCTTTCCATAGGTTTGCCCTCAGTGTATCATCTACAAAGTACCTGTCACTCACTGTCACCACACTCACCTAAAATATTGAATTTATTGATCAACTGCCCTCCCTGTTGTTACTAATTCAGGTAGAAGAGGCCAAGAGGCTTCTGCAAAACTTAATGTGGATAGGATTTCTTGCTACAGAGCAGCAATCTTGATTTTAACACCTCTGTGAGGCAGCCACGTGCAGAGATGGACAGCCCATTGCTGGAAATATCTTCAGTAGTAACTGTCCTCCTTTTAAGTCCATCCACCCCTCCCCTTAATCCACAAATCTCCTACTGTAGCTCAGAAGATGCTTCGGGAACCTCAAGCACCCACGTACTCTAACAATACTCACCAAGCACCGCACACACCAGCGGGCGACAGGGCAGGTTCTTGTCTGCTGCTTTCTTCCGATGTCTCATCGGCTTCAAACACACAAAGATGAAAAGGAGTTGTCAGAAGCCTGAAGTGACATGCTGTGTATTACTGTATTTTTCATGCAAATAGCACCATCAGCACAGGCTTCTCTTTGTCTTTTTCTCAAATTGCTCTCTCACCTATATTAATCCTAAAGGCCTGGAGCAAAACTGTGCCTGCTTTTCAGCATGCTGACCACTGGGATTTCGTTTCTCTACCTGTGTAACCAGAGGGCACTTTTATATCACGAAGGCAGGATGGGGAAGAAATAAAAAAAAAAAAAAAAGGACTAAACAAACAACAACAACAACATCACAGAGCAATTCCTCCCCCTTGGTTAACACACGGATTTGCTCCTGACCCAGAAGTCTGATCTGCATTCTTAACAGCGTGTGCAGTATTAAATGGCTTTGCTCTTTGTTGTAACAGAGCACAAAGGCTAATTGAATGGCAAGTTTGTTGTTAAGTGGCAATGACTACCATCCTCGCAGTATGCTCACTCTAAAGATAGATGTTTGTTTCTGTCCTGAACTACTGATACTTTCAAGTGCTGCTTCACTCTCAGATGAGGTGGAACTTGCCAGTACCACAATGACAGAACGCATCACGTTAGGATAACCATTCAAGCTACTTGTAACTACAGAGCTTCATGAGCCAGGTAGGGACACTTCCTCCATGGATTCCCATAGGAAAAGGCTCTGGAAAAAATACTTTTCTCCCTGAAGGTGAATCACCCCACCCAGGATGAAGCATAAGCCAAATAAGAGCACTTGTTATTAATACATCACATGAAGGCTAATGCTGAAGATTCAGGCACAACACTCTCCGTGCCACCGATTTCCTCAGAGACCTCATAACACGCAGCTCCTCCCCAGCTACCTCGGCCTCTGAATTCGCCGACAGGGCAACCAGCTCTTTGTTCTTTGAAGGAGTGAGACATTCTGAGAGCGATTTCAAAATCATGCTCCAACTACTGCGTTTCTCACAGGGTTTCCACATGCCTTAGCAATCTAGGTTACGTGTCTGTGACACAGTTTTCAATACACAGGGACTCAAACCCTCTGTGTTCTCATCTCAAAGAGAAAACAGACCATCTGGAGGAAAAGACTCACCATCCTGTGCAGGTTTACTCGAAAATTCATGTTGTCATCGTGGAGAAAAGCGTTAGCATACTGATCCTATTGAAAAGGGCAAGAAAAGAGGAGATATGAATAGCTAACCAAGTGCCCAACACCTTCCACGTGTCTCTCAAATCACACGTGTTTCAGTGTAAAGCTCCCAACACATAAGGTTAGAAAGCCCTCCTCTTGTCTCCACCCATGCCTCCAGTCGCAGAAGAGTAAACCCCTCCTGATCCAAATTCCACTTGAGATCAAGTCTGCATCACTGCTTGTTTTGTTAGCAACGTATTTTCCATTCTCCTCCTCTGCTCATCCAAACTCTGGGCTGCACCTAGCACAGTGTCAAGAGTTTAACAAGTGCTGTACAGCGCAGGCAAAGGTTCTCCAGCACATGAGTTCCTGGGACTGCGTGCACGAAGGTTTATATTGGCATTTAGATGGACCCATAACACCAGAAGTTACTGCAGTACTAGCAGGTAGGTTTATCAGCTGTTCCACCCTTCGGACAAAACTCTTTCCAAGACCAAACCAAAGCGGTTCCTCCAGATAACACAGCCAGGTTGGGTAATAAATATACCTTCCCATTAATACCAGAACCAAAATATCCCCTTGCTATGTAGCAACACAATTTCTTATCTTGTGTTATCTATGCATCCACCCGAAGAACTCAAGTGCCAAAACCACTTAATTATAAATATTTGAAAACCAATTCATTATAAATATTTGAAGCGCAGATGCATTACCTTTCAGACTGCACCCTGAAGCCACATTACTTCAAAAGCCCTACACTGGTTATCAACATCACTCTTTTTACTCTTTGTTAAGAAGGAAAGGTCTTTACTTGCAAGCAAGCAAAATGCAAATGTCTTGCAAACTCAATCACCATTCAGGGTATCAGTTAAGCCATTAGTAGATACTTCACATGAGACAGGACCACACTCAGCCAGGACTGCTGACACAGCTCTGTGATCCTGCTTTCTCACCCTACTACCAGATTCACGACTTGTCTTGACCTACAGCCATGTGGCTTTCTTTCAGACTCGTATCCTTAGGCAGAAGGGATACAGCATTGCCCATGTTTACCGTGAACAGCACAGAGCTGAGAGCCATTAGCACATTACTCATCTAAAAGCCACACCACAAGGTCACTCAACAGCTAAGAGAAAAGGCTTAGGGTCACTCTTTTCTCTCTTCATCCCTGGGAGTCAGCTAACCCAAATAAGATGATCCAATTTTCAAGTCAATTTTAACAGTGCCGCATCAGGTTTATTAGCAAAATGTTAAGTGCCTGTGGTCCTCAGTACCACTGTGGATCTTCAGCTTCTGCTCAACAGGAGGCAGGGGATGTGCATGCAGCTGATACAGCCCTGTAACACACCATCTGCTGAACAGTTCCACATCAGAAACCTACCTCTGCTATGCACGTCAGGATAATCAGACACAGCTTGCCACTGTGCAGCCGGTGCTCATCTGCAAAGAAGAAAAAACAAGTTCTCCATGAGCCACACGAGACGAGCAATGCCAGAGAGAGAGCTGTTCCAGCAAGAGAAAAGCCCAGCCTACTCCTCCACCATAGCTAATAGCCTAATTACTCTCATCAAGCACCCACCCTCCAGCCTGACCACTAAACCCCACCGATTTGTCAGTCTGTGCCAAAAGTCAGGTTTCCGATTTGAACCTCCAACAGCACTAGGACTTCCGTCTCATTCACTTTCACCTCCACGGATACTCTAAATACTGGGGTTAGTCCCAGTCCCTCTGTCACGGCAAAGACTTTCTCCCTCGCTTAGGCAAGATGGAAAGAGAAAGGTCACCTTTGCTGTAGGTTATGAAACAAGCAGCGAAGCTTCGGCAGAGGTACAGCACGGCGTAGCAGCATTACACTCAAAGTCCCGGGTTTTAACCCCAGTACTGAGAGACGTGACCTACTTTGCTCTGTGCAAAGCCAGGAAAGAAGGAAGTCTGCAAAGACTTGGCATTTTAAGCCAAACGAGTTCCACCCTGATCAGGTTTCGCGATTTGTTATTCAACTTACAACCTGAAGCAGCTTTTGCCCTGGATGACAAATGGAGGGCTGAAGGACTCACACATAGAGGGACTAAGGCAGAAGAATGCCATTTTTAATTGGATTATTTAAAACTCTTCTCTCTTAATTTTAACCTTGAAAGACCGAGAAAACAAGATACATACAGTCAGAGTAACTTAGGGTGGAAGAAACCTCTGGTCCAATCCTTGCTCAAAGCAGGCCCAGCTAGGATCAGGTCGTTCGAGGCACTGTCCAATCAAGCTCACTTTAAAATCTTTGCTCTAAAAAACACACCACTCATACCCCATACACCCAAACCCACAAAAACAAACAAACAAACCCAACCACAACAACACACTTATAACTAAGTTCTGAGGAAGTTTAAACTGCACACCCGTGGGACCTCCACCAGCCTCCCTGAAGCGTAAGACCCGCCCTAGGGTCAAACTTGGAGGACAGGGTCCTTAGTATAAATCAGAAGACAGCATCAGTTAAACTCCTTGCATCTTTGCAGGTCACTCTTACAAACACTTTTCTGGTTAGTGTATATACTGTAATCTATAAAACCAGAATGGGCTTAGCTAGCTGTTCTGTCTAGTTTGATGCCTCTTTTGTTTTCTTTTCTATGCTGCTGAGGGACAGATATTTACTAACAAGATATGCCCTTAAGTGAGCTGATTTCATCTTGCTGCGCTAAGGAAGACGAAGAGGTATTTTGGAATGGGAGAGTTAAAAGTCTCTCCTAGGTCTCCTTACCTCAGCTAAAACGTTTAAGTGAAAAGTTTTCTACTCCAGCAAAGCAGGAGAAATGGCCTCAAAGAACTCTGATACACTGGAGCCTTGTTATCTTCCTGCTATAAGGCCTCCCCGTATACTTTTGTAGGTGCTGCTACCACTTCTCTCTCTGGGGATCTGTAAAGGCTCCTGTTTCACACCAAATACTCTGCCTTCAGCCAGCACGTTGTGAGCATCGTGCCACTTTCAGCAGCATGGGGCAGCCGTGCAGGCAGTTACTCACACAGGCACTTCACGCTGTCACAGCATCCTTCATTAAAGGAACAAAGCAGGACACTTCCTATGGGGGGTCTATCAGTATGAACCCTCTGTTACAGATGGGAAAAAACGTTACGCAGGTGTTTTGTTTCTCCCAAGGCAGCTGCCTCTGACTGACATGAGAGAAAACAAAGGAGGATCTAGCAAATGCAATCTATTAAATTATGCTCTCTGGGACAGGACCAAAACAACTGTCTAGTCCTGGATGTGGAACAAACCAGTCTCCCTTCTGAGTGTTGTCACCGGTGTCAAGACACGTGGAGTACATTATTCATCCTTCTCTTGTCACTATATTGGTGTCACATAACCGGTCTTACACCAGAAGAAAAACAAAAGTTAGGCAGGGCCCCATGTGTCATCAAAATATAAGGACAGGAAAACACCCACTTTTTTTTTTTTAATGATCAGTCAGTGGAGCTGATCGCCACGTACTACCGTGGCAGCAAGGAGATTAGGTCTACCAGCCACACAGATGTCAAATGTTATACAAGCTAGAACCAAAGTAAAGAAAGAAACGTCAACTCCTGCCTCGTACCAGAATAAACTCCTCTCTCCCTGGCTTGTTTAGCAAGGAATCCCCTCTATCAGATTTCAATCCATCTGAAACTAATCCAGTTTGGCAGTTTCTGAGGCCCTTTGCAGATTTTCCATATTACAGCAACTAATAAGTGCAGAAGTTAAATTGAAAAACACAAAACTGTTCCATCAGAGACTTAGATCAGCAAGAGAGACCCTGAGAAAAGCAAATGAGAATGATTAGAGAGCTGGTAAGCCCTCCTTGTGTGCAATCTGTAAGAAATGACTGAGCAGAGATTGACATGGTTTAGCTTAAAGTCAAAAGCAAGAGGAAACATGAAAGCAGACTTCAAACAGATAAGGACTGACACAAAGAAGAAAGAAATAATCTGTTCTCAATATTTATCTTGGAGAAGATAACTAGTAATGAATTTGAACCACAGCAAAGCGTTTAGGAGGCACATGATGCTTTCTCACACTAAGGGTAGTTAAACACTGGAATGGATAGCGTAAAAACGATGCTCCGCTACCAAAGTGTCTTCAGCCAACCTCTTAGCAACACCTCTGAGAAAAGATACAGGTAACCTTGGTTCTGCCTCAGTTTTAAGGGACGTGCTAGATATTTTCATGAAGTCCCTTTCGGTCCTAATTTCAATTATTCACTTTTTCCTCTGCTAGCTTGCACACGGAACAAGACAGCCAGGCACAATTTCACTGCTTGCTGGTAGGTACAAGGAAACCCTCCTGCGGGCTCTCTTATTCAGTGCCAAGCATTTGTGAAGTTCAGTAACCAATGTATCAGAGCTCAGGAGCTACCTTCCTACTTTAGTTCGGTTGTCACATCTAACCTAACAGCAAAAGTGGGTAATCGGCTGCCAATATGGTACGAAGAACACTTGTTATGCTCACACGATGGCCCTGCCTATACAGCCGCTGGGCAAACAGCACCCTTGGGTACCTTGAGCGGGAGATGAAGCAATACTTCAACTCCAGCCAGCTGAAATTAACCCCCACAAAGCTATCAGGAGAAACAATAAGCATAATATGGAAATGTATCTTCTCGAGCAAATTACTGCCAGCGCAGTGTAAGGTACTGCTGTCCTCTTTATAATTAGAGAGCTGCCTGTTTAACCAGCAAGTACCAAAGGACAAAGGAAATATTTCCTCCTCACGCTAAGCTTTGCCCCCTGCGTCAGCTTCTAAATGTTCTTAAAAAACAGAGTTCTCTGGTACATGACTTCCCCTCTCCGACTGACAGCTGGGAATCAGATATGCTCACACCTCCTGCAGAGAGACAGGCTTGGTTATTAGGTGCTATTATTATTATTACATTCTTCCCATATTTGACTTCTCTCCTGCCAGCATTAGGTGTCTCCTAGTCCCATAACTCTTATCTCGCAATAAGATATCATTTAATTTTCTCAAAAGGTGGAATCTTCAGTCCTCTAAAGGGATTCCAGTTAATTCTTGATTGTGGAGTCACTAGACATGTTCTTATGCCCCCCTGACTTCAAGAAGCCCTGCTTGCTGCATCAACAGAATGTATTTACCTTTTGTGTCCTGCATCACAATCGAGCTGTATTTCAAGAAGGTTATCAGCAGGTTGCTAGTTTGCACATCAGCATCCAAAGGCAGCTCGGCAGAGCTTATAACTGGAACAAAGCAGATAAGACACGTTTACCCTCCACAAATACAAGAGATAACTATACAGAGAACCAAGATACAGACTCACAGATCTGGGGAAGGATTAGCTCATTTGCAGGGTCACCTGACCTCCTCCTCCTTCATGACCACCAGCAGCGATTTTGTTCAAAGACTGGTACCACTCCCTCAGAGACATTTCTCCTCCTCTAAGGGCAGGTTGTGGTAGCCAGCAGAGATACCCTTCCCTGTCCTGTCCTTCCCCCACCCCGGGAGATCAGCCTGCTGTGTTAGCACTCATCAACATTCCCAGCCAAGGGAGCTCAAGATCTCACCGATATCCAATTAATTCTTACAACCAACACAGATAACATTCACAGCGTTCTCAGTTTGGAAACAAATGTGACCAGCAAGGACCTTACTCGGTTTTAGCTGGTTTGGAATTACAGTTCCGAAAGGTCCACATCAATTCCATCCTCCCCTCCCAGCAGCAGCCTCTCTTGCAGAAGCAACAGGCAAGACAGTAATGTAACAATTACTGCATGACCAAAATGGTCGAAAAGAGAGGTAGAAAGAGCAGCTTTATAAAAATCAAGAATCAGAAGCAATCATAGCTTGTGCTAGAGAAATCACAACACAGCAGGGAGCAGAGATGTGTTTCCCATACCTGCAGCAGAACAGCAGTGTGTTGGCATTGCTCTAGGATATGCCCCGTGTTACCACCAGCTGCACTTCTGACGCCTGAACACTGGACACCGCCTGCCGTAGGCTTTACAAGAAGCTATCTCAATTACTCAGCTAATTGCACCATGTGCCTGCTGCTCAATCCCTGTGTACCCCCCAAGCACCGCGTTTATGAGCTGTCAAACCTCTCCCACATGAGTAAGCCACATTTTTCCCGATAGCTGAGCCTGAGCTGTCCAAGGGCCATTCCCAGCCTGCCCACTGATAGCTTACCAGAACTATCCAAGGGTGGAAAGATAAGTGGGAAAAACGCAGCAGGTGTTTCCCTGCAGATACTGCCAGGTAGGTCTGATATAATTTAAGATAAATTAGCTCAGACAAAACAAAACAAACACAAACCAAAACTGATAGAGCTGGTCTGGGAGGAATTCAGTAAGGCACTTAACACAGTTCTGTGTGAAAAATTAAGATAGAAGCATGTAGGTGGGAACCAACAGAGAAATTTAAAGTACATCAAAGATCTGGCAAGGGAGAAACAATTGGAGAAATTACTAGTCTGGGAAGAAGTTACTAACTGAATTCCTTAGGTATCAGTTTAGTGAGTAGTTTCCTTTTTTGTGAGTGACTGGGCACAAGAAACAGTTGCTTCCTAATGGATCTGCTAATGGCAGAAAGTTGGGATACGTAAACACAGAGGAACATCAGACTGCGCACAAACAACAGGATAAACACAAGGACCAGATAGTAAATACAAGATCAAATTCAACAGTGCAACCTATAAGGTCAGGAATTCAGAGATTTCTTTCCGTGGCAAGCTGAGTGCTCATGAGCTGCAAACGAAACGCTGTGATAGCATGGTACACCATCAGATTATGAGCCGATGAGCTACCAACACAAAGCATGGAAGAATGTGATCCTGCAACATACCCAGAAATGCACTTTCAGCAGAGATACAAACACTGGAACGCCCTGCACAAGGTGCTGGTGAGACCTTGTTTTGAACACTCCGCTTAATTAGGCTGATCCCACATTCAAAGGGGACGAACTCAGACTAGAACAAGTTCAGAGAAAGGCCAGTAGGTTGATCTGAGAAACAGAGCGCCCTTCTTATGAGACAGCAAATACACAGGTGAGTAAGCCAACGTACAAAGAAGAGCCAGCTGTGTTCCAAAGTAAGGATAGCATCAAGACAAATGGGAATAAACTGACAAGAAATGCAGGTTGGGAAGTTTCTAACCAAGGAACACGATGCGAAACTGCCGCCCAACAGGAATTACTGGGAAACAAATTAAGGCAGAGTTTGATAGATTTAAGGAATTCTATGATGATGTGCCTGCAAGCACAAGGCAACAGACTGAAGGAGTCAAGGGGATCTTTTGCAGGTCTACGTGCCTGCCCTGACATGATTACAAACACTACTGTTCTGGCGGTCTATGAGCTCAGACTCGCAGGCTTTCACACGCAGGTCATAGGTGGTTTGAACTCTGATCGCCAGAAGGCACGCTCTCTTCTCAAGCCATAAAGATAGCGCTCCCTTTGCACTGGAAACAGATCTGCAGACCACCAGGACAACACATCTTAAGAAATACATTATCTCTTTTCCATCTATCCTCAGGAATGCTCAAGGCTTTTCTCACTCTTGAGGAAAGAAAAAGGTATTTACGATGAAATTGGACCTTGCAAGACGTGAGGAGCTGCTCACACCTGATTTTTGGATGGCTAAGTTCAGGGCTCGGAGGGGAAGTGGTGTGATCCCGTACACAGCTGTACTTCGGTTCAGAGAAAAGCCTGCTCTAACAAACAAGGCCATTCACAATTCAAGCCTTATATCTCATAACCCTGCAAGGAGGCAAGTCAGGCTCATTTACCCCTGAGACTGGGTCAAACGCAGGCACGGAAGGCCAAAGGAGACAAACCAACAGTAAACTGCAGGATCCTTTAAAGTGAGCACTGCGAGGCCCAGAGCACAGCAAAGGTTCCTGTGGAGCTCAGGATTATACGGTCACCTTGAATACAAAACTGTAGCTCCTGGAAACAACAGGCCAAATAGATCAACGTAACCTCGCTGTTCGAATCACATCAAAGAAATGATAATAGGGCTTTTAGCTTCCAAAGGCTGCACATCCCCAAGCATAAGCTGGTTTAGTCCATTCCATCTGGAAGCTCTGGGGCTCCTGACACGTTGCTAAGGTGCCCAGTCTGTTGGAAAAGTCTGTGCAATGAGACTGGAAGCTTTTTCACTCCCAATATTATGAATAGCTCAAAGATTTAGCTAAAAGTCTGAAAAATGTATTTATATCCCCAGTGGGTCCTTCTGGAGCTGTTACAATGAACGCAGCAAATGAATATTTAACAACAGTAAGCAAACTGACATTTAGATAACTATGGTGACAGGCACACTTGATTTACATATTATGGATCAACAGTTTCTAGCAAAAGTCTAATTTTTTTTAAAAAAAAGGAAGCAATCACTTGGAAGAACACATCACTGCTTATCCTGGTTCACACTACAGACCTTGCCTTTTTTAACACACACTGTGAAACTTTAAAAGGTCTTAATTCACACTAACAGCCAGAGAAATTTCAAACCAGAATATGAACCCTTTTTTAATTCCAGTCAGCATAAAACAAAACAATGCCTGAAACCCATAGATGGATTTCTACGTGGTGTTGTAACTTGAACGTAGCTCAGCTACATATTTTTTTTTAAGTGCAGGAAAGAGAAGAAAGCAATCTTTTCATTCCAAAGCCAAAAAGCATCTTGCTAACTTTCAGCCATAGGCAAATTTTACAGCTGAGTTGCAAGACCTTCGGAAATGAGGAAAATTCTGACATACCTTTAAAATAACAGCAATACTAAAGCACCACCAAACTAAATCAAGTCGAGGTCCTCAAAAAAACCCCTGTAAGATCAGGAAGGTGACAGCAAACAGAAATTAAGAATGCTTCCCAAGGTGACTGCTGTACACCAGGAGCAGCTCCCCTCCTTAACCTGAGCAACCTCACGAGCGGCAAGAGGCCTCGAGCTTCACAAGAGCAGCGCCTCTGCTGAAAGCACGATGGAGTTTTTGTTTTGCTTTTGGGTTCTGGTAAATTAGAAGGAGAGTGGAAGCAAGCTGTAGATGTAGGTAAGCAGAAATTCCATCAGTTGCGTAATCTGGTGTGTGGGCGGATACATTGGCAACCAACACGTTGAACAGAAGCCCACAAGATGCCCGTCCCTCTACATTTTACATGCACAGGGAGGCTTGAGACATAGGGGGCTTTTTAACTGAAGCTTTTGATATCCATGGTAACCAGACAGAATTCAGCCACAAGGAGGATCATCCTTAACTAGGATATCAAATGACCCGAACAGCTGACACAACAGAGTAACCCAGGCTGCTTTTCCCCAGAAATATTTCCAACTGATTCTGTTCCTTCCTTAAACACTTTCTTCAGACCTAGAGGATGCCACTGAAGTACGTGACAACAGCCATTTGATTCCTGCTCCTACATGAGGCTATATCTACCTTAAACAAAAAGGGGTTTTTGTTTTAGATGATTTCAAAGCGTATCTATGTGGACACGTAACATCGCGTCTAGAAGGAAGATCTTCAGGCAAGCAGTTGTTTACAAATCCTGTCGGGGAAAGGGCAACAGGAGGGAGGAATACCTCCACACCCAGGCTGGATTCAAATCCCAATTAATTCATATCTGGGCACAAGTGCATTAGTGACAAGCAGGAATCCATGGAGATTCTCTGTAAATCTGTTCCAGTGACAAATAATCCCAGGCAACCTGACACTGGAAATATCCGTGAGTAAAAGCCTACATGGGATAACTAACGGGCTGGGTGCATCTTCATGCAGATACCGGGGCAGCACTGCTTTCAGAAGGAATATCAGCATAATTTCACTGAGCAACGTATAAGGCAAAACAGAAATAAACTTGAGTCACAGAACCTTGCTCATGTTTAGTAAGGCAAGTCGTTCCAGGAAGAGGTCACATCTGCTCCAGCCAGAGCATTACTTGCCATCTTGAGAAAACGCTTTGCTCGTTATTTTACAGTTCTAAGAGTTTTTCCCCAGGAGGTCATCACATTCCTTACCATCCGAAGAAGGCGGGGTGGTTCCGAGTGGAGTGACAGGTGTCGCTGGGATCGGGCTTGTCGGTGTTGTCATCAGCCCCATCTCAGGATGGCTCTACCAGAAAACACAAATGCCCAGACACGCAGAGGTCAGTAGCTTCCCCGGGCACTACTCACACCGATGGCTACTCACACCGCTCCACGCTCTCACGCAATCTTTGCCGGTAATGACGTCTCAAGAAACTCCAGCCTCTCCTCCCAAAAGCAAGCCTACGCTTCCCGACCCTGGCCATAATAAACTGCACATCGTTTTCTTCACTCCGCAAAACATAAAAATACATCAGGCAGTGGTGGCTGTCCCCAGCAGACAGGTAACATGCCCTGCCCCAGTGGGAAAAGTTATGCAGAAGCCTACACCATTGATAACTTCTAATTCCCTCCAAAACAACCCAAGGGTGTGGCGTTTGAAGTCTTCCACCAAGATCCTTTTATTTCTCTTCCTAAAAGCAAATCCTCCTCACTCCTGCCCTCCACCTGCTCATATTCAAAGAGGATGGCAATTTATTACTTCCCTGCCTCACCATAAAGCCCAGGGGCTGCGGGAAAAGAGTGCATAACATAAATAACACTATCATCATCGATCCTCTCAGCTTCCATCAGTAGTTACTCTCCCCATTTCATCTTTGCTAATAGTTGACTGCCTAATTACTGCTTTGACTTTACTCTTTGTAGGCTTCCGGATCTATCCACACTGGTGAGACTGTAGGCAATCTGCCATGCTATTTTAAGTCTGGCTGCCAAGCAAAGTGTCCATTTCATAGGGCAAGTTTTACATAAATGTATCATCTGCCTTAATATATCATCACAATTTCAAAATAAAAGAAAGGGATGCAGAACTGCCGATTTGAGGTTAGATCCGTAGGATTTTTCACAAGTGGGTATCCTCCACATTGTCTTTAATATCGCATTTTATAAGCAACTACAAATGCACGTATTTTATGGGAAGCAGACACACATATTACAGTTTAGAGACAATTTTAAATCGTTACAGGTGCCGATTTCAACTTTAACACACAGTTTTTCCATTGAAAAATCTTACAGAAAATAGGCTTGCTTCCACAGATTTTGCTGTGGTGTTTACCTTTCTTTTCCCCAGTCACTAAGGGTCAGCTGAGAGATAACAGTGCCACCTAGCAGCAAACACGGAGGACCAACAAGCTGGTAAGTATACCAAAGCCTCAACACCTCAGGCACCAACACAACCGCAGCCCTGCTCTTCCTCTGTGCCCACAGAGCAGCAGGTAGTCATCCACGCAGTCCCTAGCAACGGCACCAACGGAGAGAAGAGTATTCATCAGCTTCTATGAGGTTTTTTTCAAAGGACAGCTCTCTCTTAAATGATTACAGACAACCCACCCTAGAAAATCAGGCCTCTCCTTCAATGGCACCCACTGATCAGTGACTACTTCAGCTATCACTTTCACAAATTAACTAGTTTATCCTTTAATTTTTAAGAGCTTTCACTCTAGCTGCTCTTTTCCTGTCCTACTCTTTTCCCTGCCAAAGGTGTCTCTTCCCTCAGGGATACCTTGACCACAGAAAGGCCTGAGTTGGCATTACACAGAGATGAAAGAGCAGGGATCGCTCACAAGCGATAGGAATGAATAACCTGGGTAAATTAACTACCCGTGGGACAGCACCTTTCTTCAGAGGCAGTAGGTCTGCCTATCAGATGTCTTCCATCGCCACTACTGTCTCCTCCTCCTGCCAAGTCTCTAGCCCGTGATGTATGGCTCCACCCTGAGGGCCTGAAATAACTGGGGAAAGGTGTTAACTGCACTGCTGATGTCCTTTTCTCCCAGATTACCAGCAGCCCTTACAAACCACAATTAAAAGCCTAAACCTAACGGTTTTCCTAAACACATCAGGCTACCCTTCTAGCCAGCCACAGCACGATCACCGATCAGAGACTCATTATCTGTCTCCCAGCAACAAGCACCTTTGCAAACTCAAGCAGTGTTTAGAGAAGCATCCAGAGGTTTGTGATCAGAGGTAGGGAGCAGCTCAATGCTCCTCAGAAGGCTGCCATAGCTGTTTCTTCCCCATAAACAGAACAAGGAGGAGTGCTATGCTCCAGCAACAGTCTCCCAAGCAAAAGGGGTTGGGCTCTCCAAGGCAGTTTGAACACAAAAGAGCATTTGAAACTACAGTGGTCACATGTCGATGAGTCCCGAGGCAAAAGGTACCCAAAAAGACAACAACATGCAGTCTGTGAGCACCCAGACAGGACAATTCATCCAGCTTTGGAGCCGAATCAGCCTCTCTCCCTCCACCCTAACTTAACAAGAGCATGAATTGCTCTGATATCTGCAGCAACCTTATCCCTATGAATCCACCCACTCCATCCTCTCCCTAAAGGCAGTATCAACAGTTGACGGTTGGACTCAATGATCCTAAAGGTCTTTTCCAACCAAGACGAATCTATGATTCTGTGAACAGGGCACAGAAGGTACTCCACGCAGCCCTTCCCATTCAGCGGGAAAAATGGCTCTGTCCAACATGAGCTGTGCCCTCAAAACTAATTTTCTGGCAAGGCAGGAAGCATTTCCTAAGAGTATAATAAACCCAGGCCCTGGGGATCTTTCACGCTCATCTACACCTATGACAAGTATGCAGGGGAACTGATCTTGTCACCAAGTCCATTTCCAAAGACATCCACTCCAAAGAAATGGGCAGGCATCGCAGTGAAAACACTCACTTGTGCCAGAACTGTGATGAAATTCCGGTTTAAGTGAACAGCTTCATAGAGGGCCAGGAGGATTGCTTCATTTGTTCTGCGGAAAAGATACAGACAAAAGCACAGTTAGTTAAGGGCTAACGCCGGAGGAGAACCCCAAGAGCAAAGCTCTTCAGAAGCATGACCCATCTGTAAGAACAAATTTTTTTCAATTCCATAAAACTCTGCCTCTGCAATCCAGTCTTCTGCCACTTATTAGTAATACTTAGTAATCCATAAAAACAGCTATTTTTAGAGCTCAACTAGTCTTTGTTCCCGTCTAGCTGAAGGTTTCCCTCATTGCTTAAACAGTGTTTTCCCTTTAAAGTCCACTGCTATAAGAGCAGAGGTTCCTACAGACACCTCCAACCCTCCCATTTATCACTTGATCCCTTGATTTATAAAACATTTTGTTGGGGACAAGATCACACAGACGATCCCTTCCCAATCTGCCACCTCCAACCTGCCTATTATACGTTAAAAAACCCTCATAAAAACCACAGGAGGGTTTTTATACACTTCATTACAAGCAGTTCAGCTGTGGCTCCTCCTCCTGCACCCATCCCGCTGAAGTGAGAACGCACTGTTTGCAGGGACGTGGTACCACTTCAGTTCCAAGAGAACTGTCTCTCTGGTTTGCTTTGCTGCATCAGAACAGCTCCAGGATGGAGTGGATCACACTGGCCAGCGTGGTGAGTTCCCACCCATTGTGTAACTAACATCTGGGCACTTACTGGACTGAGATCTTCTCGTCAGCATCTGCTATGAACATGCTGCCCACCTATGGAAAGAAAGAGAATTGCACAGGAGGGATTTGTGCGAGCTACTAGGCAACAAGAGAAGACATGAATTTAACTACACCAGCAGTGCCCTGGGAGAGGTGTTCTCATCCAAGGCACTCATATAACTTAACTTTCTCATTTGTGTTTTACTAGAAACAGGATGGTCACCTACAAACACATCTCATCTTGCACTGCTATCACTGACTAATGCTTCACCTGTCAAATCACAAAAGAGGGGAAAAAAAGGACCACATCTACAATCCCAACCTCAGTTAGTCTGGATTCTGTAAAAGAACAATAGAGAGAATTTCCCATCTGCTTCCCCAGAGTGGCAGCACTTTTACCCATGTCACTCCTGACAGGCAGCTGTCAACACTGACCCATCCTTACCTACAGGGAATTTTCCTGTCAGTTGGATCTCAGACTACAATTAAATCTCAGACTAAGGCAGAGCCAAACTGAGAAAGGGGAACAGTGGATAGTCTACAAGGATGAGATTCACAATTACCTTCGGAAATACCCGTCCCAAAACACGGACACCACCCACTGCAGAATCCAAGCTAACTCCATGGCTACAGTGCACCCTGGCTTGAGAAACAAGACTCTGAAGCTGGTGACGGACTACGCTTTGCCACAGAAATATTCAGCTTCTCTGGTTTAGGCTACATCAGCAGAGTGACAACTTGTTGGTGAAAATCCAACAAATAATTGTGATTTTTAAAATAAAGTCAACTAGAATAAAGATGATGAAGGAAAAGAATTTCAAGTATCAACCCCAGAACAGAGATCTTATCCTTTGAAAGGGCTTTCCCAGCCAGACAACACCACACTCCTCAGAAAACAGCCATTTTAGTTGTATTTGGTTTGGATCGGACCAAAGCATCTCCTACTCCAGAAATCACCACATCCCAACCTCACATGTTTTGGAAACACCATCCTGCTGACCTTCATTGAAGGCGCATATTTTAGGAACAGAAAAACACTGCTTCCTTGCTTACCATATTAGTTAGGGCTGAGAAGAAACCACTCTGGTGCTCCTCTTCCTTATCTTTGTATTGCCTGAACAAAAAGGAATAAGGATGAAGCCTCAGGGTTAGAAATGGAACCAGGGTTATTTTTTCTAAATCCCTATAAGACAGTCTTATCTGATAAGGATACAGGATGGAGAAAGCTTCAATATTCACAAGCCCTTTTCAAGAA
The DNA here is from genome assembly GCF_000690775.1 of Eurypyga helias. Classification (NCBI taxonomy): domain Eukaryota; kingdom Metazoa; phylum Chordata; class Aves; order Eurypygiformes; family Eurypygidae; genus Eurypyga; species Eurypyga helias. The sequence goes on from NW_010245736.1 coordinate 47,365, forward strand.
CTCACAAAGAGAGAGGCGAAGGGTATTAAAGTATTTGTAAACTCTCTAGAGTTGAAGCGGGGTTGCTGAAAGATGCAAGCCTGACTGACGCCTGCGCTGGTATAGAGCAGACATCCAGCCTGGGCTAACGCTGAAGGAAAGGGACCAGGTGACTTTCTGAAATTTTGTCCTGCCCTGACAAAACAGTAACGAACCACATGAACACACACAGTAACCACAGAGCAGTTTCATTTCCACCATCATCTGTTACAGACTAACCACAGTCGATCACCCTATGGCAAAGAGAAACCATGAGGACCGTCAGGGTCCATGGCCTGACCCCACAGGCCTGGAGTACGCGAAGCGACTGGGACTGGGGTAAGCATACTCAGCAAATAGGTCGGGTACCTCAGAATTATGCTCAGTTCCTTCATTTTGCATTCAAATGGGCCAGCAAAGCTCCCACGGCCACTTAGCGTGTCCTTCAAACAGAAATCCCATCACACGATGCCACGTGCAAAGAAAACAATTGAAATTTTTGGGGGGAAGGTGGAAAGCAGCAGCTAAACAACACAGGTCACAGTCCAAGGTAGCTTTTGTCAGAATGAAGGAAGTTGGGTGGATGAGGTTTTTTTTCTGCTTAACTCCAATAATACTCCATTAAACACACTGACATGATTTGCTGATCTTGGAAGTCATCTGTATACCTGCAACAGCAGGCCTTCAAAGGAATCAAAACTTTTTTCTGGGCTGTTTGGGGAACCCTAATGCACAAAAAGTCTTGGGTTGCTGTGGTGAAATTGCTCTAAGTTTCCAAATTATTCTGAAGCACTTATTACTTAGGAAAAACACATGCTGTGCTGTTGCTTATGAAGCAGAGGCTGGGAACATGCTACTCCTGCTGCTGGCTTTCTGGGCCTTTCTTCAGCAGCAGTTAATGCTTCCCATTGTCTGCAAGAGCACACATCCTGTGCTCATCTCGTATCTGGCATGCGGACAGTCCCGGATGCATTTGTTTGGTTTAGATCAGGTCTGAGTTAAATCTAACAGAGAAGTACTCAGCAAATCATTTACCTTTTCACCTGGGACTGAGATTTTACACAAGGTTCACACTGAGGTAAATCCCACAATAGTAAAACCAGACAACAGCTAGATTCCCCTACAGCAAGATCCCTCCTGAAGCGTGTCAGCGCAGCTGGTACAGGCGCAGTTACACTTGCAGCAAGAGGAACAACTGAGCCCAAGTACCTCAAAGCATAAGACTCTTCCCTGCCTCTCCAGGTGCATCAGAGCTGTTTGGTGATAAACAAGTGCCTGAACACACTCAAAAAAAGGTTGTGGAAATGCACAGCAACTATCACGCATCGAAAACAAGAGACAATTAGGTTTTACCTGTTATACTCCGATAAAGCCTGGGCAATTACAAGTCCCATCCCCTGAAAAAAAGGCATTTAAAAATCTTTACATTACAAATCTCAGTGCTGGAAATCATACACTGAACACATATAGCAGTGCTGCCCCCCCTCCCCCAGATAACCTAGCATGCTATGAAGAATTTCTCCTGAAGCTGTTCGAACTATTAAGGCATGCAACAAAAATACCACCCCAAAATCAAGATACCAAGCTTAATATCTAATTCCTAATTTCAACAGAGAACTTTTACTCCTCTTGGACCTCCAGACAGAGCTTACTCACTCAAGAACCCTCAAAGTGGCGAGAACTTTACAAGGAAGCTGGTGTCAGAGGAAGGACATCCAAAAGTTCAAAACAAAGGCCATAAACACCAACAACCCTTCCACTTCTTGCAAACAGCACCCATCATTCCACAGCTACTGATCCTCCTTTCTGTCCAGCTAATTTACAGAATCATTGTTCTCACCCTTTGGTTAGCATGGAGCCTGCCTTTTACTTCGTGCCTCAAGAATCACAGAAACCATAGAATGGTTTGGGTTGGGAGGGGCCTTAAAGATCATCTAGTTCCAACCCCCCTGCCATGGGCCGGGACACCTTCACCTAGACCAGGTTGCTCCAAGCCTCATCCAGCCTGGCCTTGAACACTTCCAGGGATGGGGCATCCACAGCTTCTCTGGGCAACCTGTTCCAGTGCCTTCCCACCCTCTCCATGAAGAACTTCTTCCTGATATCAAATCTAAACCTCCCCACTTTCCATTTAAACCCGTTACCCCTTGTCCTGTCACTACAGGCCCTTGTAAAAAGTCCCCCCCAGCCTCCTTGTAGGCCCAGCTCCTAAGTCCAGACCTCGCATAGCTCCGTGTGCTGCCACTTGCTATCCAGGCCTGGATACCAAACTCAGGCAGTGGCTACCACCCAAAATATGTCGCAGGACTCTTCGCTCAGGTACAAGCTCCCACCGAGCTACAAGAACTGACTTGCAGACTTGTAAAATTGAATGACAGAACTAGAAACGAGACCTCCTTTGGCCTAAGCTGTCTTGTGCCTCTTTGGCATGTGACAGTGAATAGTGCATAGCTCACAAACGTGTAACAGCTCGGCATTAGCACGACCCTTGCTATCTAGCTTTTTAACCACCCCCACCATTCAACTGGTCATCCAACCTTCCAAATCACGAGCTGCCTAACCTACTGCAAGCATGAAGTTAGAGCAGAGACCCACTGCACTGGTGTTCTTCACAGCAGCACCGTCCCTAGGTCTTCTTTCTACCAGACACCACTGCATTTATTACACTAACGCCACACGTGAACGAGCATCCCCAGCAGCACAGAGGAATCAAGTCAGATACTCACATTGAGCGTGGCCTCATCATCTACGATGGAGAGCTTCACAATGTAGGGATTCACTGACTGCTCAGGGTGGGCGGAGAAGGAAGAAAGAACATTGGTTTTAAGCTCAGCCTTCAGGAAAAACACACTATTATCTTTCCAACTTTACCCAACCACCCGGGAAGAATCTCTCCCCATCCCACAAAGCAGAGTGCACACAAAGAAACAGGAGTCGCAGCACACACTGAGGCCGTTACGCCTGCGACACCTTCTCTTCACCGGCTCAGCCAGCCAGTCTCCTGGTTTTATTGAGAAGAAGGAGTTTCTGCTCCTCCACCAGCTCATCTGTCAGCAAAATAGAGCAGCTGTCCTGCAAGCCTGTTATCTGTGACACACACACCGTTACGCAGCAGGAACAAGCAGCGAAGCTGGGACTGAACATCAGCGTTCCGCTATCTCCCTGCCGCAACACCTTGCAAAGATTGCGTAAAGGAAGGTGGACCCAGAAAGGCATGACAGTGTTACAGACTCATCTGCTCCTGGGTCAGAGCTCAACACCGGCAGTTTACACCACTGAGAGCTAGTCTCTGGAGAACTAGCTGAACACAGCACACAGGCTCCATCTATGAAGATAAATCCTAATAAATTAGGAAGATTAGCAATGTACATTTCTTTTTCCTGGTTTACATGTGTCATGGAAAGCTAACAAAGTTGATTTGGAACCAGGACAGAGAAGAACAGGCTCTATGTAGTAAGTCCAAAGTGGATGGGAAGAATAAACCACAAAGCATGCATGAGATGCAGCCCTACAAGTTACACAGTTATCCGACTGATTTGCTGATCCATAAACACCACTCTCACTATTATTTGGTACTTTGGGAGGATCAGGCTTTCTTTTTGGTTCAGAAAAGAAACTGATGGGAGCAGAATGAAGCTCAGCCAGTCTGTGAGGCTGCCCGCAGCAGCCCGCAGCCCTGCCTCAGAAATAAGACAGAAAACCCACACAGAACCCATCTGTGCACCAAGCACACGAAGACATTTCCTTGAGGCTGGAATAGAGGCTCCTGTTGAGTAACAGTATATGGTCCTCTCTGTGCAACCACACTCCCTTCAGAAATTAAATTTAGTCAGTATCAGTAAAGCAGAAGCAAGCTTCACAAACTTATAATTAAATATAGATTAAGATCCATCCTTGTAAATATATCCTCATTTTGCTAATTTCAGCCATCCTCTTGCTCTCCTTACACAACAAGGAGAAGAATGCCTCCACACCACAGCCCTCTGCAGAAGAGAAGCCAGCCTGGGGCTTGTGACCAATAAAAGCGATGGGGCTTTTCTGGGCAATGGGCCGCAGGGCTACACTGGATTAGAGGCTGCGGAGTTATCCACATTCCCAGGCGTGGGGAATAACAGACTGGAAGATATTGCACTGTCCAATGGCACCAGGCTGCCCTGAGACCTGGTCATACACACTGTCCCATCACGGAGAGGGAGCGGGTTCGTTGTCATCTCCAACCTGTGAGCAACTCTTGATGCTCCCACTGCCCATGACTTTCCCAGACACACGCTCCGTGTCTCCTGTCTCTCGGCAGCAACTGTGTGTGCCCGGCTGACGGGATCAGGAAGCTGGCCTTGCTTGCTACAGACCTCTGCCCTCTCTTTTCAATAGTCGTTTCCATATCTGCAGGTCTGTTTAATGATTCCTGTCTGAAGTATTCCATTCCCCTGATGCATTCCATGCCTCCTCTAGGCTTCCCTAACTCCTTACGCAGCAGGCAGATGACTCGTTGTAATGCACATGCCACATTACTCCGTATGGGACAAGGCAGTTTCTAGTGCCTTTGAGCATGCGAGCCTGTACCAGTGTGATGAGAATAATTTCTGTGCTGCCCGCAGGACAGGCAGCTTGCTCCTGGCCATTCCTTGCAAGCCAACAGTTCCAGTTATTGTCTGTGAGCATTACTCTGCACATCCATGATGAACACCAGCAACCTGCAAGTTGTAGGGCACCCCTAAGCCCACCCGGGGTCCCTGCCTGCTCCCCTGCTCTACTCCTGCTGCTTCAGTCCCCCTCTCGCTGGGAATCACAGCGGAACTTTAAAACGTCTAAATTTCGCCTGCCGCTCCACACACAGAAACATGCAACAGCCTTGGAAAGTGGTTGATAAGCATTTGGAAAACTTCCAAGTGTGTCGGTGAAGTGGTTACACAAACTCAGAAACAGCTTCTGTCTCCACCTGCCTCCAGAAAGAACTCAAAAATATGATTCTCAGCTCTTCAAAGAACACGTGTCTGTTCCTACCACTGCCATCAGGTAACACACTATGGCATTAGGGTCCTCTTGTCAGTGACGAGGTACAAGCTCCTGGAACCTGGGAATATCCAAGGTGTCCTTCACAAACTACCCACCATTTGATGCAGAGAATCTCATAGAAATGAAGGTGGAAGCTGTAGGGGAGACCATTACCAGGTAATTTTTAAAGCAATCCCCAGGTGAGACATGCCATGCAAAGCAAGTGGTAGATGAAGAAGCACACAGGTCTGGCAGGGGGAGTGAGATCTCCTCCGTGCTCCCAAATGTACCTCCAACCCTCCAACACAAACCTAATGCCGGTTGGAGTGAGTCCAGAGGAGGCCACAAAGATGCTCAGAGGGCGGGAGCCCCTCTGCTATGGGGACAGGCTGAGAGAGTTGGGCTTGTTCAGCCTGGAGAAGAGAAGGCTCCGGGGAGACCTTATAGCACCTTCCAGTACCTGAAGGGGCTACAAGGAAGCTGGGGGGGGCTTTTTACAAGGGCCTGTAGTGACAGGACAAGGGGTAACGGGTTTCAATTGAAAGTGGGGAGGTTTAGATTAGATATCAGGGAGAAATTCTTCATGGAGAGGGTGGTGAGGCACTGGAACAGGTTGCCCAGAGAAGCTGTGGATGCCCCATCCCTGGCTGTCTTCAAGGCCAGGCTGGATGAGGCTTTGAGCAACCTGGTCTAGTGGAAGGTGTCCCTGCCCATGGCAGGGGGGTTGGAACGAGATGGTCTTTAAGGTCCCTTCCAACCCAAACCATTCTGTGGTTCTAAGGGAAACAATCTTTTGGTAGGAAAATAAAGCAGAAAACACCCAAGGTGAACATGTATAATCCCTAGCTCGGTGCTTAACTTATCTTCACATGTGTAACACAGACACAGGCCAGAGTCCACTCTGCAAGGCTTTTCCCTGAACGCTCGTTAGGGATGATTCAGCAGCTCTGCTGCCAGCCCTGAAGCGGCCATCTCCTCTGCAAGCAGGCCATCTTGCAGGAACTGGAGCTTCTTGAATATTTACTCTTTTTGTTAGAGACTCATTTAAAATAATTTGAATTGTGTAAGACCTTTAAAAAAATACATATATATTCATTTCCTGACTCTTCAACATTGCTTAGTGCCTCTTCAGCACCTGCAGCTGACTATCCCAAGGAGAGGCAAGTGCACGTAACCGGACACGAAGGGCTGTCAGATACGCTGTACGCTGCCAGACAAGCGCGCAAAGGGAAAAAAACCCCACATGTTGATTAATTTCTTTCAGCTCTGCCTAGCAGAAGAAAGAATATGCAATTCGCACAGGTGGAACATGAGGCAAAGGAATTTCCAGCTAAATGTTATCAAGGAACCTAACTATTTAAAAGTTACTACCTGATTTTATGTTTTAACTTGCTATTCTAGTAGCCACCCCTCAGAACACTTTGAAAATGATCAAATAATGCTCTTCCTCACAGCACAGTCTGCTTGGTAGTCTTCTGTGTACGCTTGGCTTCACCATTTTCTTGATACAGTCAATTTATGTTTCCCTCACACAGTATTGAGGTAAAAAATATTTCCTCTGAAATCACGACTATGGTTAAAAAAAACCTAACATAAACTATAGCTGAAGACTTGAAGAAGTACATACTTGGAACAACTTTTTTACATTATTAGGTTTCAGATCAGGGACATCCCTTTACATGGAACCTTTAAAGACATGTAGATCATTTTTACTCCTAGAACAGAAGTTAATGATCAAGCCAAGATCTCAGCTACACTGGTAATGAAAACGTGGGCAGATATTCCCCAGGGAATTCGAGAGGAGATTACAAAATTCACCTTCCAAAAATATGAAAGGACATCCTGATGCAAAACACGCTGGTATTCACATTAAAGACAGACACAAAATCATAGTCAACTAATGAATTTTCAGCCTAATTAGATTTTCTTAAGCAGCTGGAAAAAAAACAGAACAAGAGGGAACATACCAACTGCAGCAGAGTTAACTAAAAAGAGAACTCCAAAGGATTTGAGGCTTGAAAGTATGCTATGATAAACTGACAACCAGGCAAACCGACTCCTAAGGGCCGAAGAACAGCAAATGGAAGCAGCTACTGTGCTTAAGAACAAAGATTACAACCGCATTACTACAGGCTTTGCTGGTAGCGCTGCTTACAAAGGGCAGGGTCAGGCAGCCATCACACAAAACCTTTTATCAAATTGCTCTCAACCTTGCTGGATGAACTACTCAAGCTTGCTGCATGTCTGCCTCGGGTTATGCTGGACTTCAACATCAGCACGATTTCTTGTGGGTGCCCAGATTGAAGACATCCAGGACAATGTTTATCAAAGCACTCAACACCCTACAGCAAGCTACTGCAGAGAGCAAGTCTCACGTACTCAGAGCACACAGAGATCCGGAGCTCAGGGATGGGACTACACAGTCTCCTCCCTGCCCTGAAGGCTACAATGCGGCCTCTGGTCTTTCCAGTCTGCCCTTGGCAGTAACCCTACCCATAGCATTCCCAACAGTTTTCCCTCACGGCCATATACTGAAACCAAACTCCACGCTCCTGTTCCATGCCACCATGGCACAGACTGCTGAACAGAATCTGTAATTCATGATTCTGACAACATTCACAGCAATTAACAGGGATTACGTTGACACTAAGTGTAGCTCCTGCCTTTGCCTATTCTCTAGGTCTATTCATAATTCAAAACAAGACCTATTATAAAACCAGGTAGGTTTGAAGCCTGCCTCTTCTCAGTCATTCTGTTGAGGAGGGGTATTCCAGCACTTTCCCAATTTTTGCCAAGCTAAGTATCTTAAGATATTCTTAAGCATAGGGAGGAAAAAAAAAAAAAAAGGTTGATTATTAAAGCACGATGCCTCATGCAAAGAAAAGCCAACATTAGGTGGGGTTTTTGATATTTGAATTGTTTCTTTTCCAAGGTGATGAATAACAGAAAAAAATGGGAATAAACCACAAAGTAGCACAACTAAGTTTAGAAAAAGGAAGACGAATAAAGTTTCTCAGAAAGGAATCAGAGATAGGCTCCTCTTGGAAATACTAACTGTGATGTTCCAGTTCACTCCTTGGTCATAGCTTCACCATCTCTCCCGGAGATCTGGGCTTGTCAGTCTGCTAGTCAGGTTCTGAATCACAAATTCAGTCCGAAGCCCAAGATGACTGACAGCTCATTTTACTTTGAAGATCACGTATAACCACACAGTCACAGAGGCAAACGTGCAAGTTCAGCACAACAATAACTCTTCCACAAGGACCTTCCTCAGAATAGGTTCATGAGGGAAACGCAAATCCCCTGAGTAGTTCTTTCCTACTTGCACAAAGCGAGCTGCATGAACATCATACACACACATCAGAGACAGAGCGAGTTAGCATAACTGCCTCGCAAAACCTCTGTAGCTCTGTGCTGATATTCCGATAAATGGTATAGCATGAACTGCTAAAAACTGTACTGTAGGCTGCCTTCATTATCCAGAGGCCAAATTAATAAAGTAGAGAGAAGTGACGGTTCTGTTATCCAGAAGAGTACCTACCTCATACTTTCTGTAGTTGACCAGCAAGGCAAGGAGGACAACAGCATCATAGCCATGTTCCCTGCGACTAAGTGGGCTGGACAGGATCTGGAAGAAACGATCACACTGTTCAGACCTGCCTCAGGAAGCCTGCAGTGACCCCCAGACAGTGCATGGCCACAAATTATGCATGATTGCTAATTATGTCCTAGCCAAAAGAGGATATGTAAGGTTGAGGGCATGTCGGGTCTTCCATGAAGTTCTGCACACAGAGCAGCTTATTTATCACAGAAGATGCACATTAGTTTTCTGGGCATAAAGGGCAAATATATTTCTCAATAGCCTTAGACAGTAACTCAGTGCATCACCAACATTTTCTATGCAAGTGTTGTGGGTTTCTCCAAGCCCAGTTCTGCTTCTAAAAAGTATAAATTTATCAAAGAGCAGGAAAAAACTTCAATATATCCTGACTGCCTTTTGAGAAAGGCTCCTCCAAAACAGAAATTCTCTGTGAAATCAGCCCAGAAATCTGTTCAGCTTCTATCTATGCACAATCATATCAAGTGCAAATACTTCAAATACTCAGTAGTGACGAAGAACAGCAGACTAGGGTAAGGAGGAAACAGCAATAAAAAAGACTGAGCTGTGAATGGAAGCAACACACAGTGCCAGTTATCTGTGCTGCACTGGAAGAGCTGAAAAGCAAATATATGACTGAACAGCTCTCACTGTGGAAAAAGAGCCCCTGCAGTAAGAAGGAAAAACCCTTACCTGTAAAATAGCTTCAAATATGCTGTTAATCATCACATATTCCAGGATGGTGTTCTGGCTAATGTTATCTGTCACCTGAGCACAAACACAAGTTTTACAATCGCATCTGAAGCCTCCCGTGATGCTGTAGCTGCCTCGGGCACGCACTGGGAACAGAAGAGTTCTACTACCAGATGGACACGTGGATCCAGAATCTCTCACTTAGTCAGCAAGTCAAGGTGTGACTTGCAGTAGAGCTAGACATGAAATAAAAGCTGCCCCGCCTCCTCCCACTCCTCTCTGGCAAGAAGCATGACCCATGTACTACGAGCTACTACGAGCTCCCCCTTTCCTCTCCAGTTCGGTATTTTAGGCAGCTGCATGACAACAGCCACCGGCAGCCAAAGCAGGCTGCTTCGCCGGAGGCAGAGGGTGAAAAGCGGAGTCCGTGTGCTTTCCCACCGTGAACAGGGCCGTGAAAACCTCCCCCACACTCAACCATCTCTTATCGCAGCCAAAACAGCCGACCATCTCCAAGAGATGGGGAGTGGCCACTTGTTCCAGCTTCCTCATTCTTCACATCCTCACCACTCCTGTCTACTCCACGTTTCCAGTATTCCCCAATCCTTCTCCTCTGCTCCCTTTCCATTTATCTTCCTAAATATCTTTTTCCCTAAAAAAATCCCTGTGAATCCAACTGACACTTCCCCCTGTGTCTCTCCCCTTTTGCCCCAGTCGGCACCTCTCCCTGTGTCTCTGCTGGCGTCGTGGTTAGAGCAGTTTCTTCCCCCTGCTTAAGCTTCACAACACAGCATTCTGCTCAAGTTTTGGGAGAGTTCCACCCCTCAAGGTGTGGCTCACAGAAGCCTGTAAGTTATTAGACAGCTGGCCTTTGTTTACCGTCACCAAGCAGAGAAGGAGCTTCAGACACAAGCTTTTGAGGCTCTCCGAACCTTCGGCACAGAGGAGCGAGTCCAAGCTCTCCATCAGGTTCTAAGGAAAAATCACGTTATTTAAAATGGTAAGTTGGCTATAAAAAGCTTTTTGGGAGATTCAAATCCAAGAGCACGACTATAATGCCACGTTATTCCAGAATCAATAATGGAGCCATTACTACAGTCACACCAGCCAGATTCACACTGTCGCTTCAACAACCCCGTTCCGCGTTAACGACATTTTAATGACCACCGGCAGAACATCGCGAGCATTCTCCACGAGTTTTCTCTAGCTGCATGGGAGGTTTTTGTACACATATAACGACATATTCTATTCACAAAGGGATTTTAGGTCTACAAATCTGATCTTCCTTTCTGTTTGCAAGACAGTAGTATAAGTGCTTTCTTTTTTCAACGTTCCATTTTACTTCTGGGCACCACAAGACTGATTGCAAGCAGCACACCTCCAATTTAATAGTATATATATCAGTTATGATTAAAAATAGATAGCATATAGCTATTTGACAGCTATGCGTAAGTGATCATTTTCCAAATACTGTTACAGGTAATAACAGTTATTCTTAAAGAAAAAATTTCATTCTGATAGGCAAGTCACCAAATATCTTCCCCAAATGGACTACTATTTGTAGTCTTTGTGCCACTGGCAGGTGAAGAACTTCAGGAGAGCTGTATTTGGTAAATGGCTGGAGTATCTCCCCCAAAAGCTGCACCCTGGTAGACACGCCTGTCTACAAATCACTGCCCCAAAGTGCTTCACGACGCTGCCAGGGCCTCACCTTCATACACAGCTCTGCCTTATCAAAACCCACAAGCATGTTGATGATGTCAAACCCAGAAGTGGATTTGTTCTTCTGATGGACACCCCGAATCAATGCACACAAAGTCTGCAAACAGAAAAAAACAGAGGGTAAGAGGTAAGGTAACAGCTACAACTCAAGAGCTGAACTTGCGCTAACCCCTCCTCCCTAGCACTGGCAGAGCACAGATATGTACATGAGTACCACCAGGCTGGAAGCCACACATTTTGTCTGAGCTCTCCTCCACCTCTGTTGTTTCTAAGGAGGATCTTGGATACTGAGAAGTTAAAGCAATTGGAGAGTAACGTATTTGTGTGTGTTTTTCCTGTCAGTTCACCCCTTCATTCCACAGCACTCTGAAGGAAGGTAACCTTACTGCTCCTTCTCTCCAGACCCAGTCTGTACCGGACAGGACCATCGTCTTTCAAAACCAGCCAAGCGTGGCTTTAAGGCCAAAAACCATTGACCAGGAAACTGCAATGCAGAAGCAGTGTCCAACTCATGGACCGGCATGCCTTAGAGCCTTCCAGATTGATTTCTTATTTCCAGCATGCCAAATAAGCATCCATACAACACAACACAGCACATTATGCCTGTCCAAGGAACAGATGCTTTTCCTACAGAGAGCACAGATTTCGGTTTGGTTACCACGCTGCTCTAGTAAGTCCGACCAATAAACTGTCTCTTTGCCAGAAAAAGAGAGGAAAAAACGTCCCCCCAAGGCTACCAGGCAGCCCAAGTTCTCTTGACTGCTTTAGGGCTTCTAAGAACCATCCCACTAAACATAACCTCCTTCACGATTCCTGTTGCAAGAACTGGATTACCAGTTCACGCTGTGCTCCGAGATCCCTGGCAAAATACAGGTGCCAGCACACTACGCTTCCTGCAGAGACTCTGGAAAATTCATACAGCAACAGTCTCGTTTGCCCCAACAGAGAGGAATGTCTGTGGGAACTCTTACCACCAGACACCTTCCTGGTCTGTGAAGAGGGGAATGAGCAGGAATATAACCACTGCAGTTTTAGACTCCAGCTTAAATTCACCTGTGAGAAGTAACTAATTTCAGATGTGAAGCTGAAGACAAGCAGACCCCTCTGGAACCATACAGAAGCCAAAGGGTAAGGAAGCACCCTTTTTTCCACACTACTGTCAGAGACAGGGTACTGGGCCCAACAAACCCCTGGGCACGATGGTCATTCTCAAGAAAAGATTGCCTACATAAGTTCTGGCTTCAGGATCACTCTCCACATGAACAGGGTCTCATTAAGGGAATGCTCTCCCAACTCGAGCTCAGGATGCGCTACCCAGTTCCAATATACACTCACACAGCAGGATTCGAGACTTGAGCCCTGGCCCAACTTCTGCCAAGAGCCTGAATGCAACTTTGGGAATTCAGTGCTGGGCTAGACCATCTACGTAGCTGTAACTACCAAATTTAATAGCATCCTTTCAAACTAATTCGGGGGGGAAAAAAAACCAAAAAACCCACCAATGCAAGATTGCATGTCAGAGCCATAAATATTCTGGTTTAAGTCAATTTTTCACAGTTACTGCCCGTCCAATGTCTCTTACAGCTGACTTCTCCAAATCTGTATTCCTACAGCTGAGAGAAATGCATTCACCAAACTAGGGGAATCAGCCTGCGAACTAACAACACCAAACATCAAGACCGAGGAGGGGAGTCTCCCGCACAAGACACAGCTTTGGTAAGGAGCAACCTGCAGGAAAATGGCTATTAATTCTAGGTGACAGTTCTTCACAGCTTCCAATTAGGAAGCATCCAGCAGGCACAGTGCCCTGTATAAATTTCACACTAACTCTTCCAGAGCTTTATTTCATTTTCGACCCATATGGAGATTCAAAAGGAGGCTGAAATGAGGGAGAACAGGAAAAAGTGGAATACAGGCAAAGTTACACAGAGTACTCTTGAGCCTCCCCAGACAGGCTGCAGTGTGAACAAGCCTCTCTTGTCCCCCCATCACCACTCGCTTCATCCTGCATCACCAGATCCTCTTCAACTCTGAAACAAGCTATTGTTCTTCAAAGACTAAAGAGACTATGAATGTTTGTAACCTCCACAGACAATCGGTATCAACTGCCCTGCAAGCATCACTTCTCCTCAGAAGCAAAGAAATGAGCACCAGATGTTCGGTCCCAGCAGCAAATACACTGCCTCGTCAGCAGCAGAAGAGAGCATTGCCCACCCCCCAGCATGGTACCTGTAATGCATTGACCACTCTGATTGGGTGCTCCTCACTCAGTGCCTGGATGCAGTGCTGAAACAAGCAGTTGATGTTATCTTTTATCTTCATTAACTCTTCCCCATCCAGAGCCTCCAGCTTGCCTTCCAGGTACTCCAAGTTGACCTGTCAGGTGAAGAGGGAATTCAGGCAGGTTATAGAGCCGCTGACACCTTCAAAACGCACGTCCTTGCGCTGGCTGTCTGCCGCTTTGTAAGCGGAACAGCAGCGAATCAGGGGATGCTCAATTCCTGTTACCTTCATGAGGAACAGCTCCTCCCAAAACCTCGGGTTGCATTTGCTGGGGTCCTCTGTCTGAAAGGGAAAGGAACAGCCGTGACACCAAACAAGAAGAAATCATTCAGGCAGAATTTAAAGAAAACCATTGTAATGAGTAGCTCAGAGTCAGTACCATCCCACTGGATGACCAAGTGGTCTCGCAGTATAGAATTCCATCTACACTGATTCCCAGGAATAGAAGGACAAACAGAAGCAGCCCTCAACAGGGATTCCTCTGTTTATATTCTGGATTATGTTTTAGGAAATACTTGAAATTTGCTGTGACTTTCCCATAGATCACCAATGGTCCTGATGGACAACAGGACAAGGTGACATTAAGGAAAAGAGCAGAACGCAGAGCTCTGCCTGACAGTAGGAGAGCCTGAAGCATGTGCCTACGCTGTGCAGTCCTCACCTTGGGAAAAGCACCCACCATGCAGAGCCCTCAGCACAAACGAAACGGAGAAAATTTAACACAACACTTTAAAGGGAAGAGATGCTCAAGTCCTTACCATGAAAATCTCATCATACATCAACACAACCTTCTCCTTCAATGGCTTCTTGGAGGCTGAAGATTTCCGGAGCAGCCCACCTTTCTTCTCCGTTTGGGCCATGACGTACACCCTGAGGGTAAGAATAGACAAAAAGGCTAAGGAAACTGGAACTTCTCTGCAAGGCACATCTGGCCTGCCTCAACCACAGAAGACTTCTGCACTGCACTGAAACACTGCCAGTCTCTCACAAGCTGAAAGAGGGGCGTTAGTTAACTATACTAGGTGAGAAATCAGAACACAGGTCCCATCTAGTCCTACACCCCATTTCAAAGAAAGATGCAGAAGTCCAGCCACAGGTAGATACAGAGCAAGCTACTTATGGATAACTTTTCTTAATTTTTCTCTGCCAGAAACTGATTCATGATCCAGAGCAATGCCGTTTACATCTAGCAAGTAGGTATTTTGTTAACCTCACTGCATGAACTGTGATGCCTGTTATCAAATGGACACCTAGTTCTTCTCGACGCTGGTCAAGCCTCAAGAACATCTTGTGCCAAAAAGCTCCTGAAACTGCTTGAAAAAGTCTCCTCTTACCTGTTTAATTTGCTGCCTACCAAAGCACTTCAGAGTCTGCTTTTGCTCTCCGAGGCGACGTCCAACACTAGGAAACATTTGGCTGCAAAGCCTCCCTGAAGCACTCCTGCCACCCTGGCTCCAGCCTACCTCTGCACCTTGGCATCTCTAACCTACGCCAGCTGCTCTGCAAACCAAGCCAGAGAAGAACCCCAGCCTCAAAAGCATCGCATGCGGTTCAGTTTTGGAAGGAGGAACACAGGGGAGAAGGTTTGCAGGGATTTTTTTTTTTTTTTTTTTTAAAAACAGATGGACTTCCTGATCCATATTACAGCAGAGGGGTTTCTGGAAACACAGACAGACTTTACTGTAATTAATTGGTGTCTCATGCTTACTGGTTATCCTGCTGAAAAAAAAAAAAAAGGAAGTACCATTATTACAAAACAAGCTGTTAGAAAAAGTAACAGCCATAGCCGTAGTCCCAAACCTCCCATGACAGCCAACCCACTCCAGGGGCTGAGTCAGAACGTACGACTTGCCATGCTCTCTCAGCATCACGCCTGATGCTACGAAGAGCATCACCACTCCGACCTTGCAAACACGCCTTTATCCGCAATCACAGATCTTCCTGGCAAGCATCAGAGCTCTAGCCCTGCTCTAACCTCCTCTCTCACCGCAGCACTGTCAGAGGTACTTAGCAGAAAGGGAATGCCATCTCGTATCATACCCCTGAGCTCCCAGCCTTTCTCCAGACCTCCGGAGGTAATTACACGCATGGCAGCAGCACACCTCAGGCAGAGGCTTAACTTAAGTCATGCTCCAGAAAAACATGAGCAGGCTCTCGTGGCAGCTGCACTCAGCCATGCGAAATTATGCACAGAGGGGTAAGTTCACCGCAGTCAGCATCTAAAACCCCAGAGCCTTCTGAGCTGGCAGTCATGGAGACAGTCTGGGATTTAGCCTCTATCCCATCTGAACCCCTTCCACAATGGCAGCACGTTTAGATTCGTCTGTCCCCCAAAGAGCAGGTTCCAGCAACTACTGGACGTCAGTTCCAGATCTCTTCTGCATTCTCCCCACTGCAGCAACCTTTGATAGTCTCAGACTACAACTACATTCTCAACGAGGACGCTCATGCTCCCAGAGGAGGTTATTCAGACATCCATCCCTTGAACCATGCATCTCAGTTCCCAAGAGCAGGAAAACATCTTTGGGGTTGGAGAAACACTGCTGACGCAAAAGACCCTACCCCAGGTGTGAAAGGGAGATGTGCCTGGGAGGGGAAGCAGAGGACAGAGAGCAGCCAATCTCACACCTGAAAAGCTGAGGTTTCTATAGAAAGGGGGAGAGGCACGCTCTCTTCCTGCTAGGAAGGGAATACGCACAGCTTAAGGGCTGGGGTGAGAATGAAAACAGGCCCAAGCTTAGCAACTACTGCACCTTAACCTTCTGTAAACACAGGAATTGCTCCTGTAACCCCATAGGTCTATACATCCAATTCAGGTGGAAAAAGGTTTCAGTCTAACAAACAAGAAAGAAAACATTATTCAATCATCTTGATAGCTTCTCTTTTACAGACTTTGCATTATTTTTAAACTGTCATGGGAAATAAGACATTATTCTAATTAGAAACATAATTGGAAACAGAAAGAAATCTATTAAAAACCAAATCAAGAACGATGTCACTTTTAGCAATGCACGTCTTCTCCAAGATTGCACAAAACAATTTCCCAACTAGAACCGTAGTTTCTGAACCCAAAGCAGCCGCCGCCGGCCCCAGCACACAAACGCATCCGTCAGCGTGCTTCTAATTGAATTACAGCTAACGAATCCCAATGTCAAAACTAATAAACTAACTCTCAGTGCTTCTAGGTCAGCCTTCCCCCATCAAAAGCGTACGTGAATGGGAAGGGATCGATATGCCCTGCTTAGTGCCTGAACTCCGAGCGCTGAGTTCGAATGCTTTGCCTGCATTTCCAGAAAGACAGAAAGATCTAAATCCCACAAGGCAGAAAGGCTTGATGCTGGGTGAGCATCAGAGGGATCGCATGATCATGTGAAAATTCTGGTCTCTGTCAAAATGGGACTTGGGATTCACATTCTCTCAACCAAAGCTGCACAGAGCACATACAAAGAAGACGGCTAGAGGCAAGGATTAAATACTGTTCTTGTTTATCATTTTCTATTCTGCAGAGGAGCAAGGGGAGAAAAGTAAAAGTGGCCTTTCATGCCAACACTTTGTTAGGCTGTGCTTGTTTCGTGACCTATGATGATCAGGCTGTACAAATGGCTTTTTCTTTTCACTTTACGCAATTACATTTTCTAGATGTCATAGAAACAGGAAACTGCATTTTGCTAATGGGGACCTTCTCGGCAGCCGCAGCAAAAAACAGTTAAATGCACAAAACGTATTCATAAATAAGTTGCAGAGGTGTCAAATTATCAGGACGTCGTGACAGCTTATGAAAACGACGACACTGGATATAGTTAACGATTATTCTTTAAACACCTCACATTTTAAAAGCATCAGTGCTTTTTCCACACTACAGGTTCAAATGGATAATTTATTCCGTCAATAGGTCGGTCCCATTAACACATGCTGCTAAGTGAATCCTGCTGCAGCCACTGACTGCGCAGAACTACCCCTCAGCGCCAAGGGAAGCACACGCAGGGGCATTTTTAGAACAGCAAGTACTTTGCTGTGCAGCAGAAGGTCCAAGACACTTCATCTGGAGCTAAAAGAAACCTTGACAGAGCACGAGCCTCGGCAGCTCAAAGGCAGGAAGATAAAAGCCACAGCAGACAGAAGTTCAGGCAGACGCTTGCTTTGTCTGTCATCAACCCCGGGATCAGCTGATCCAGCCAGAAAGAAAAGGATGAGCCCATACAACCATCCACCTCCTTCCCATTTCATTCCAGAACTCACAGCAGAGATTCCAACCAAGCATGTGACATTCCGGTGAACACATCTCTGTTAGCTCTCCGTTACAATATCCACAGGAAAAATGAAAAGGTTTACCCAGGCCTGTGCACGCTGAACACAGTGGCTGCGTGACATCGTCCCTCAGCTCTCAAACACTTCTCATTATTCCACAGATTGTCTTACCATAGCTAAAATAACTACTGTAGAGAACATAACAGTAATGCACTATACATACACTGTAACGCCATCAGGATACAAAACTTGCAACTTCTGTAACACTGCATGCAGCCCATCAAGCACCGTATTTTGCATTAAATTGCCTAGGCTAACAAGCCTGGAAGTGCTCAAGATGAGAGGTCTGAGCACAACCCCCACACACAACCCCACGTACAACCAAACATGAATAAGTATTTTTATCAATGTGGACCCTTCAAAGAATACACTGTCATACTTCTTGGCTAAAGCACAGAATCGCTAAGGTTGGCAAAGACCTATAAAACCATCCAGTCCAACCATCAACCCAACACTACCGTACCCACTAGACCATGTCCTCAAGCACCACATCTACACATTCCTTGAACACCTCCAGGGATGGTGACTCCACTGCTTCCCTGGGCAGCCTGTTCCAGTGCCTGACCAAATAAAAAGAAAACAAACAGATGTCATAAAGTGTATTTTCACATATTGACTTACTTGGCAACCCATTTACACCCTGTCTGAAAAAGGCTGCATAAATGATGTGATCTGTGCTAGTCTCTTAATGCCAAAGCCCTGGCCCTCAATATTTATGACGATTCTGAGCAAGAACTGAGATACTTCTGCTTTTAGAACCCAGTATCTCTTGACTTGCCACTAAGATGGGACCCACTTGTTTAAATATGTCAAGGCTAGTAATCACCCCCCACTGCCCCCACCCACAAGTGCATGCACTTGGGACCCAGTGTGGTCACACCTGGCCTTTCAAGGTATTTTGCAGGTATAGCACTATAGGAAAGGTGGTCAAAAATTATCTCGATCGTGCAAGAAAGAGGGATAAACCCGTGCCTAAAAGTTAACCTACCGCTTCTAAAGCAAGGCATCATAAGCCAAGTAGTCATTAAACTCTTCAGTGAAGCTCCAGGAAAAGCTTGCACTTAATCCACTTGATGAATCCCAAGACAGTACTGGAACCTGAGCAACAGGCAGTTAAAACATCGGCTCCGGCACTCATCCATCCCAGGAAGCAACAGAGGGTCTGCACCCAGCACAAGAGTTTATGAGTCCCAGTGCACAGAGAGTGCCGTGACCCACTTCAAGCTCCGCTACTGAAACCTCCAGGACCACGCAGCAGCAGCCACCTGGCAGACCGCTAGTGAAGGAGGAACACGGGTGACATTTTGACAAGGCTTTAGCATCCATCACAACCAAATTCCCGCTAGAAGCCCTTTTGCAGAGTATGTTCTGCCAGCTCTTGCGCTGGCCGTTACAGTTCACGTTAGTAGCTCCACGCTGCTTTTATATTTCATCCCTTCTTTACAAACTCATTTGTATACTGCCCAATGGAACAGAAACTGCTCGGACTGTACCTTCCCTTACAACTGGAAGGTGCCCAACCCCGCAAAAAGGGAAACAGCACACAAGCCTTGGATCCATCTGGCAGAATTTCCAGCTGCCTTCACACAGCCTAACATGAGAAACACATTCTGAGGGTGTGCTGATGACAAAAACCCACACAGATCCTACTTCTTCTGCAGAACCAAGCAACACAATCCCCAGCACAGTCCCAGCATACACTTTTCTACTGGCAAGTCCTTCCATCCCACTCAGAGCAGTAACGATCTATGTGCTTTAACGTGGTACAATCTGAAGTTCCACCACTGCTGACCTATTTCACCCTCTTGAAAAGCAGGAAAAGCAGCTTCCTAATGCAGATACAGCCACAGACTTCCTTCCACTACACCTGCTTTAGCAATGATATAAAAGAATAACATCCAAGCTACATTTTTAATGCTTCATCCATAATTGCCTTTCATTTCTACCTGTCCAGTTAACAAAACACCCAATCCATCAACTTCACACCATCAACTAGTTAGGTTTCTTCCTGTCAAGTCCATCTAGACAAGCGTCACATGCTTCCACCTCCATCTGTTCACACCATTTTTCCAAATTGATTTTTTAATTTCATCACATTTCCTTTCCACATTCCTGGCCCCAGTGCCCACCTCCCTCACGTCAGAAAGCCTCTCTGGATTGTCATTTTTCAATTTCAGAATCCAACTCACCTAGTTCACCATGAAATATTCTGCACCGCCTCTACGCTCCCACCTAAAAGCTCGTGCCACTCTGAGACCTTTTCAGATGTCTTCCTTCAGAAGAAAAATACTCCCTCTGTAACCTTCCCCTGCCCTTTTCCCACAGCTTCAGCTGCCGGTGTGGATCCAAGCCCCATGCTGAACGCAGCACAGCTGCGTGACCTTGGCTCTGACTTCTGAGGAAGCTGCTATGTTCGGAGAAACTGCAGAGTAGAGCCACGCCAAGATAAGAGAAGGTAAAGCTACTGAGAGGTAACCTTTGTGAGACATGGACCATTAGTAGCACAAGCACTCAGGAAGAGAAACAAACATAAAAAGGTGTAAGATCCTAAAAAAAAAAACCACCAAACAAACCAACCCAACAAAAAAACAGGAAGCCAAAAAAACCCAAACAAACCCAACAACAACCAGGGAGCCAGAATATAGCAACCCTGAGCAGCAGAGGCTGACCCTGTGTGTGACCACGGCTGAATGACCATTTTGCATCGGTGTGTTAGCAGGGGTGGTGAGCACACGAATGCTTAGCCTAGCAGCTCATTCGAGCCTCACTGTCTCTTTTGTGCATGCCGGCCAATAACCGTTTAACGTTTTTACGCTGTGTATGCTCCGCCTGCGGAGTCTCCTTGCACACAGCAAAAAGGACCCTAAGCGACGCAGAGGATCACACC
The DNA here is from genome assembly GCF_000690775.1 of Eurypyga helias. Taxonomy (NCBI): domain Eukaryota; kingdom Metazoa; phylum Chordata; class Aves; order Eurypygiformes; family Eurypygidae; genus Eurypyga; species Eurypyga helias. The sequence goes on from NW_010245736.1 coordinate 67,869, forward strand.
GTTATTACCAGAAAAACAAACTTGATGTTCTTTCTTCCTCCCCACTCTGAAACTCCTCTTAAAAATTTTTGTCACGTTCCCTACCGTTCCTCAAACGGCCGGTGAACTGCAATCGCCACGTATCGCGATGATCCCAATTATTTCACTGCTTTGCATGTTCCATCCACCTGCTTGGCCCGAACTGGCTCTCGTGGTACAGACTGCAGCCTCTGCTCGAGAACAAACTTTCTTACAGCGACATATGCAACAGGGCTCTGAGTGAGGCCGAGAGCTTGCCGATGTAGCCACCTGCCTCCACCTTCAGCACCAGGAACACAAGTTCCCGCTCCTTTACCGCTGCTGCCTGTTCCCCTTCGCTCTGCCGACACCAGTGCTTGCGGGACAGTGAGGTAAACCAGATAATTCGGACGATCAGAAAACCCACGCCCTGCTCGTTCTTTTCCTAGCCAGAGTTATGCCGACCCCCAACCGCTCCGGCGGCTGGCACCACGGCCCCCGGCAGCTGCCCC
>NW_010245737.1:0-6942 GCF_000690775.1 Eurypyga helias
TATAAATAATATATACGAACATAATAGAACTCATCCTAATAAATGAATAAATGTAATTCCACATTCTTCTAGAAAGGAGATTTCTGGATTAGTTTACAAACAAAACAAACCTAATTTTACTCAATTATTCAGACTGCTGGTATGAGCTTTGAGGTCTCATGAGGTCTGAGAGGTTGGTTGGTTGCAAGTGAAGAGGGTGAGGCTGTGTTTTACAGGCTCTGTAGGATGGAAGAAGGTGGAGGAGCAGAATGAGCATCCGCTGAGCCAGGGCAGAGGGTTTCTGGGGTCCAGCAAGGAGAAGTGAAGAGCAGCCCTGCCAGCCGCAGGCAAAGAACCGGCCTGCTGTTTGTTAACAATGTGTCTGGAAATGTAGGTGCCTCTGTGTTTCAAATCAACCAGCAGACAGAACGAATGGGAGGTGCAAAGCTTAGGTCAAAGGAACACCAAAATACGAAGTGAAGGTGGTGGCAAAGCGGAACACTGTGTACTCAGGACTTCAGCTAATAACATCTCGCACTGTTGCACATTATGCAGAGGATATAAAATTTTTAGATTGGCCAGATTTTGTGTTAAGTAGAGACAAGTTGCTGTATCGGTGAAAGATAGGTTAGAATTATGAGAGTGGGAGGACTGTAGGCCTTCGAATTTTGTCTGTAATTACAAGATGTTAATATCGATTGGGTGTACAGAGAAGTAGAACTTTTTTTTGTGATCAATTCTTTTTCTCTTCTCCCTCATAGTCCTAAAACTGAATTCCTGCCCCTAAAAAGGTTGATTTTATAATAGTATCACCAGGTATAACACGTACTTGCTGATTTTAAAATGAAACTGTTTTACAAAATAGGAGTCTAAGAAGGAGAAAAAGAATCTGTGCTAGTCGAAACAGCAAGATCAAGTATTACACAGATCCTGGTTTTCAATGGATGGGAATAAAAAAACCCATCTTTTACCACATCTTGACTTTCAAACAGGACTGAGCTCTGGCTCACTTCAGAAACCACAGAGGAGTGGAAAGGGCAAAGGCATACCCTGGCTCAACACGATCTGATTTAAAGGCTAGCTTGAGCTCTTTCAGGTGTACCTGTGCATTCAGCGGGGCAGTAGTCCCCAGGCCAAGGTCCAGAGAGCAGCAGGCATAGTCCCTCAGCTCACCAGTCCTGCACAGAATGAGAAATTTGGAGACCCAGCCACTGGGAAAGGTGAGGAAGGTCCTACAAGAGGATCTCTCTCTTGTAGTAGTGATGAGAGCAAGAATATCGCAGAAGCACTGTTCCACAGCATTCCTCTACCTTATTTGTTATTCATCACTTGGAGCTCCAGGTTTATTGCTTGGCTGTAGAAAGGTAAAGGGTAAGAGAAAGAAAATGGCTTTTGTTGTTTTTTCTTTAAAGGAAAACTATCTCTGGCTTCTCTTTCTCTAAGGAAACAGCATCATAGCTCTTTTCTATACCAAATCTTACTCCTGTCTTTGCCTGTGAAATGGTAAGTTATCTTTGTAGGGAGTCCTTGATGCTGCTTCCAAGAAACATGAAGAAATGTGGAAGAAGACTTAACTTTTTGAAAAGCAAAAATTGCTTTGAAAATGAAGTTAAAGCTGTCCACTGCATTTTACTGCAGATAAATGTAAAATGCACTGAGGGAGAAAGAAGAAATAAGCAGGACACAGGGGCACATTAAGAAAACACTGTCTAGAAAGCCTATAATACAGAAGTAAATAGGGAGCAACAGCAGCTAACAGAGAGAACAAGGGCTTACAGTAAGAAACGCAACAGAAAAGGCAAATATTCAAATATATGCTTGTATTTTGTGCCTGCAGGCCAAGGGAAACAGTAGCATCTCTCAGATGTGTCATTTGGAGTATGGTGCAGCACTGAAGATGCAGCATCTCTTAAAGATGTATCTTATAGGCAGACCGCAGAAAGAAGAAAGCTATCACCCTTAAAGGGTTAAAACCTGGGAACCCCAACAGAAGTATTCAGGATCAGACCCACATGAAACGGGGCTTTGGTTTGGATTTGTAGGTAGTGGTTCTATCAGGGGATGTATACACTGCAGGGAGCAGGGTGCTAGGCAAGGACCGAAACGATGAGGTGGCAGCGGTGCTGGAGGCAGGGTGAGCACAGCATGGGGAGCTGCTTCTCGTTCTCGGGGTAGCATGCGGCTGCACGTGAACCGTCGGAGCTCAACAGTTTCCACTAGCAAAGTTTGCTCGTTTGAAGAGAGCTTCACTTTTTCAGTGTTACGTTTTGTTTTATACTGTGGAAAATCTAGTCATGCAGAAAGCCGAAGAACAGCACTGATACCAAAAAAAAAAAAAAGGAGGAAAAAGAAAAACCCTCACAGCTCTCAGCAGAGACTCTCAGTAGCAATTTACAACCTGGAACCTGTTTTCTGCCAAGATTGGTCCGTGAGAAAGGAAAATGCACTCTGCATCTTTAAATCTGCTGCTGTCAGACCTGTCACCTTCATCTGATGATTGAAAGGCTGCAGTGTCACAGGATCATTTCAGACAGCTGGTGTCTGATTGAGAAAGATTCCTCTCTTAACTGTGAGCTTCCATGATTCCTCTCAGGCAGCAAGAAAAAAGGGCTTTAACAAGCTGCCTGTAGCTCACAGGGTTCGCAGTAAAAAGATGAAAATCATTTAATATGTGGTTTTGGGGGAAAAAAGACAGTCAAGAGAGGATATGCCAACAGTTTCCCATATAAACAGAAGGAAACTGTTCATTAAACATGGGAAAGATGCTGTGATGGGAAGATCTCTCTAAATACCTTCTTCAGACCCAAATGAGAGCTAGAGACAAGTCACTAGGAGAGGCTGAATCCCGAGTAGCTGCAGTCCTAGGGCATGAGTGCTTCTTTAACTGGGATAACTAAAGGCTTTAATGCAGCATATCACTTCTCTCCACAAAACTGTCGCCAGAGAATTAAACATGGGAAAGATGCTGTGATGGGAAGATCTCTCTAAATACCTTCTTCAGACCCAAATGAGAGCTAGAGACAAGTCACTAGGAGAGGCTGAATCCCGAGTAGCTGCAGTCCTAGGGCATGAGTGCTTCTTTAACTGGGATAACTAAAGGCTTTAATGCAGCATATCACTTCTCTCCACAAAACTGTCGCCAGAGATGATTTGAATGCAGCATATCACTTCTCCTCTCCACAAAACTGTCGCCAGAGATGATTTTCATCCCTACCGCAGGGATTGTGCCTTCCTGGAGTATATTCCACACGTTCTTTAAGGCAGTTGGCATCAGGTACACAGGCAGGATCTTGTTTAATCAACAGCTGGGATGTGCGGAGTAGGGAAACGTGCATCGCTTTTGGTGTGTAGCTTTAAACGTGTTTTCACTCGTAATATACCGTTGTGTTGCCTGATTGTTTTTCTAGCTCTTCACCTTTGGCTGGAGAGAAGACGTCCGTCCCGGGGAGCCACTTCACACCAGGAAGTTCTGCTTCGATGCCATTTCGCACAGTAGTCCCGTCACACTGTATGACTGTCACGGGATGAAGGGAAACCAGCACTGGAGCTATAGGAAGGTTGGAGTCACTTTGGGGCGTCTCAGAGGTTCAGGCTGTCTTGAGCCTATGTTCAGTTTAGCACAGACTTATGTTTTCCCATCGGAGGAGTTTTGGTTTAAAATCCACCCTGCCTTATTCCAATTTAATGTTGTGGTAAATATCTCTAGGGTACGTTCCTTTTGAGCGTTCAGCTATTTAGGTCAAATTTAAATGGAAATGGATCTGATCCAGCTCAGAGGGTGTCTGCATTGGATCTGTTCCCTGGAAGGTGTTTTACCATTCTGGCGCTTCAAGATGCTTGTGTCATTTTAACAGAGGCACTGTTGGAAATATTTTCATCCAGTGTGACAGCAGCAAGAAATGCTGCTCATGAGTTAAATATTATTATTTTACTACATTTTAAAGATTACAAGTGTCAGAAAAATCTCCCACCAAAGAAAACCAAACCCCAAAAAACACCAGATAACATTAAAAACTGCTGTAAGCCGAAAGAAGGCAGGAGTTTATAAATTATAGATAAGCAGCTTAGACACTACTTTGATCTGCTAAGTTTCAGCCCATTTTTATAAATTGCTGGAAATGGGAGGTCAAGCTAGAAACTGTCGTAGCCTCATTTAGGTCAAAAAGTCCTGGCAATGCTACCAGGTTGTTGTTGTTAGGTTTTTTAAATGGTTAATCAGCAAGTTGCCTTGATTGAAGATTTCACTATTAAACTCTGTATTCCATGCAGGATAAGGGCATAGATTTCTCTAAAGCACTGAGGATTCCTCTCACACATCCTCGCTTTTCTGTGAGCACTGTGCCTCACCCATCATCTCACTTAAGCTGAGGCAAAAGTGCCCAGAATTGGACTTTGCCAGATAAACCTCAACAGTGCTTTCTAGTTTGAAATTTAGTTCTAGTTTCTAGTTTGAGATTAGTTGAAATATAGTAAGAAACTAATTCAGAACCGTTGAAAATAGTTTTGCCCCAGCCCTTTTTCTGAGTGTCTGCTTATTAGCTTGTGCGTTTTTACCTTATTTTTGTTGCAGTTTGAGATCCACCACAAGTCTTTCCAGAAATGCCATCCCTTTGCAACTGAGGTATTACCTGTAATAAGGTTAGGACGTATGGGCCAGATATTTAGAGCACACAAATTGTCACGGCTGTTACTGCTGCCTATCTGGCTTTATAATGCCGTAATAATACCTTCTTGCTTCAAAACCCTTCCTGTTTATCTTTGTGCCTACCCAGGCTGCAAGAAAGCAGCTTTCATGCCTTTAACACTTCATTGGTGCCTAATGTAGCCAGTTTATAAGACAAAATGTAGGTCTGGAGCTGCCCTCTATAGGTCTCATCACCTTCGATGTGGACAGAATACAGCAGCTAACAAAAAAAAAATACATTTGAAAGAAATACACAGTGTGAGTTCTATTAAATCCTCGGCACAGCTTCACTTTTCATTCCCAGAAGGCTGACAGGCCTCACATAACAATTTTTAGTGCAAGGCAGACATTTCCATCTCAGCAAGAAACACCACAAAATTTTGTTATGATGGAAGTACTGACACAGCCTTAACTGTAATTCCAACCTGACAACAAGCTGATTAGTTTGCAGAAACCTTCAAATTATGAATCTGCATTGGAGTAATAGAATCCTGTACACATGGATTTCTTCAGGCTTAGTTTCGGTTTGGCTACAAATTAAGTAGTTTTTTATTGTTTCACATAGTCTATTTCCTCAGATACCAGGGAGATTTACATTAGAGATTTTTGGTGGTACAGCTATACCTCCTTAATCCTTATCTAGTTTGAGAGCATCCTGGCAACAGGATTTACAACATTTCCTAAAAAAAGCAAAACCCACAACTGTACAAGAAAAGGATTTTATATCAGTTTAACTGCATCTGTACTAAAGCCCTTTACTTAGAGGATGGTATGCTACTAAACAGGGTAGTAGTCTGGTTAAGCAAGGAGTGCCTCCTTTTAAAAAACAGGGAGCAGGTCAGCAACTCTGTTCTGTTCTCTGCACCACTTCCAGACGCTGCAGCTTCCTAATGGTCACGTATCCATCCTACCAATAATTCTTTCCATGTTTTACGAAAAATGCCCTTGTTTGTCAGTAACCTAAAAGACTGTTAATATGTTTCTTACTACGCTGTCATACTGTTCCTGTAAGACTAGAAGCTAAGTTTTTTATTCTTTTAAGGGTGAGTCTGTTCTCATGATCCTTTGTATCCCCAAGCCACTAGTGAGAAGTAATTAGGCCCATGAAGTGATTACAAAGTTCTACAGGTACAGTTTGAAGCCAGGCACTGTAAAATTCCATCTACTTCCAATGTAGAAACCCTAACATCCTGTATTTGTATACTGCCAATTAAAAACAGCCTAAATATTTTAGTGGGAAGTAGACTACATTAATATATTACTTCGAGTGAGGAGTGCTCTTATGAAAACATTTCCATCTTATCCCCATTGCCTGCACGTTGTTTCTCATTGGAGTGCAGTCTCAGAGCATGTAAAGTGGAATTTTTTTTTTTAGATGAATGAAGCCAAAACTACCACTAATAAACAGGCGTCAAAAAACAATTCTTATTCCCATACTGCTAATCACATATACACCTACATGTTGAACTACATCCAAGCAACTATTTGAAAGTCTGCTAAGTCTGTGACATTAAATGATCAATTTTTTTTAGGATCAATCCAAACCAGCCAAGTATACCTTTAAGAAATCACTGCAAGAAGTGACAGGGTAGAATGTATCCAGTCTACCTTAAATACTACTGTGGGTTGGAAATAGAATGAAGTGAGTTCCCTACTGGGAAAAAAAATATTGACACCATAATGGGGCTATGACATCAATGATGGGATCAATGTAAGAAATTAGATAGATAAATGTAATTAATCTGAAATTATTAGAGGTTTTGGAGATTAGTAGCTTCCCCAGCTAAAGCTATTTCCTTGACTCCAAGATTCCTAAGTATGCCAGAGCCAACATTGAACAGTGCCTACAAATTTCCATTCCTCCCAGTGAAGGAATACTCCTGTGGTTTTCAGTGTTGCATCATTCTGGGGTAATAGGTCATACACTGGTTCTGATAAAGTATGATTCAATTTATGTGCTCTAGTCCCATTAGTGCTATTTGTAGAGCACAAGTATCCAAGAGGGGTCTGATTTAGTAGGTTTTTAAAATGAAACAATTGTGCAAAATCAATTTCATTATACTATAATTCTACCCTGAGCCTAGTGATTATGATAGATGGTAGAGTGACAGTGTCAAAAACCATGCCCAGAACAGTGTGCTTTGCTCATACTCTCCTGACAGCTCCAGGGACAGACCGTAAGAGTAGGTTCACTCTTCACACAGTAGGTATATAGATTATTTCCTCAGACGCCCAAAGACATGTCATTGTGATAGTGGCTTTTATCATACAGACATCTG
>NW_010245737.1:6957-32740 GCF_000690775.1 Eurypyga helias
CAACTAATTTCAGATAAACTACTGCAGCCACCAGCTGATAATGACTTCCAGTTGCTATTGACCTTGGCCATAGTTGTAGCAATGACCTAGAAGAAATGAAAGGCTCTGTGTCTCATTACTAATCCCCTGAACTGTCGAGGCCTATTATTTTATGGAGAAGTTTCTCCTTCTGCAAATAATCTTCAGACCTGCCTTCATGCAGAAGAAAAAAAAAAATTCGCTTTGCTGGTTTCAGACGTTAGAAATCTCCACAAGAGCTCTTGTGGCTTTCTAATACTGGTGTAAAGAGGAACTAATAGATTTCTCTTGGAAAGTTCTTCTCGGGGATGCACGTAACAGTTGCCCCTTAAAGTCCAGAGCTTTTTTTCCATTGAAATCCTTAAGAGCAGCAGGCTTTGACCTTAGGTCAGCGTGAGCTTGAGATGATAAATTAATAGGCCTTTATATATGGCTGTCAGCCAGTTTTTCCAGAGTGGTAACTGTGGCACTGTTCTTAAAAGATGCTCTTCTCTCTTAATAACCAGCCTGTCTGAAAGAAAGCACCAACAATGCTTCACTCGAAAATTGCATCCCCTGGATACTCCTGTGAGAAGAAAGACCACCAGCTCTCCTCAGAAAGGCTGGAGTGTTTTTCATAGCGCGCTTTTTGTACTGAAGAAGTTCCTTTCTTCTTGTACCAGCTACCCTGTTAAAGCTTCTAGTATTGCAACTGTGGTTTCCTAACAGCTTGGCTGACCCGCGTGGGAAGGAAAGCTATGGCTCGAGGAAATCCAGATTCCACCTTCCCCCAAGGCCCCGCCGCAGGCGTGTGGCTGAGGCAGGGTCACTGTGTCCTGATTTCGGGCAGTGCTGCTCCATCCATCTCCCAGAAGGACGGGAGGAGATGGCAAGGTGCAGACGGGTGTCTGCACCGGCCCATAGGGCGCTTGGGAGTTCTTGCAGGCCCACCTCCTAGTGAGGACCTGGCTTTGCACATGGTTCAGTTAGCCCCCTCTTGCGAGATGAACTACCCTCCCTGCTCGCCTCGTAGTGCAAAAAGGAGCATGATAGAAAGGTCTCTACCCATTTGGGTTGGTCCTGCTGACTTTGACAGCATCCCGCAGAATTACAGTCCGGTGTGTGCAGGTGTTTTCCCAATGTTTTGGATGAAGGGAGGAGGAAAACCAGTGTTTGTGAAAGGCAACCGTGTAACTCCCAGCCCAGATGCTTTTGACTTTGCTGTCTTGTGTGTGTTTATATTTTAGAAGGGCACTGTATTTTACTGGTGTTTCACATCCCCCAAAGCCAATCAAGTTCATCTTAAGTTTAAAAAAATCCTTTCTTTTTAAAAAGTGTTTTTAAATAGCTATTATTTCTTATTGACTTACTGTGTTATATTAGCTTTGTCTTCATACTTCTTTTCTTTTGCAGGACATTTTTAGTTTAAGAGAAGTTTCTGTATGATTATTGCTCAGCACCCAGACCACTTTTCAGAGTTTTTCATCAACTGCAATTTGACAAGTAGCTGCTGCTTTTTTGTTTGTTTGTTTGTTTTTCCCCTCTCACAGACTGGGCAAGCAGACACATCCTGGAGTAGCATTAAAATACTGGCAGGGCATGTCTGTCATGGAGTGGCTGTTGTTTACCAAAAGTAATCTGAAGTTTATTTCAACAGACATAGTAAATGTCCCTGGAAACTTTCAAACCATCTAATGAATCCCACATCTCTCTCTCTCAAAAACTTGCCTGTGTGAACTAAACATGTTGAAACCACCCAACCCACAAATACCAGTTGCCCATGTGGGTAGTTTCTGCTTTACTAAAGATTCACAGTCAGGTTATTTACAATTCACTCCATTTTTGTCAAGTAAAAATTCATAAAACTAGTAATTATAAATATCCTTTTTAAAGCAAATTAATCCATGTTTATCCTCCCCAAATCTCTATAGGGAGATAAAACTGTTAGGATTTATTTCTTACTAGGGGAGAGAGCTTATTTCAGTCCTGATCTTAAGGCCGTAGGCAAAATCTGCAGTTGATGGGGTGAGAACTGAAATCATCAGTCACAGATCTGTCCATCACACCACTTCAGTTAATAATTCACTTTTAACATCTTCCTCAAGTTTAAGAGTATCCATTTTCCAGACAGATTGTTACAGATCGTCCTGCCCAGAAGCATGGTGGAAACTGTCAAAAACAAATCCAAACAAAAAAACCCACCACTTTTCAGGTTCAGACATTTAAATGGGGTTTATTCAATTTATTATTGAGACATTCTGGTTTTTCATTATGTTATGTGGTTGTTAGTTACAGACCAGAAGATGCCTCCTCATTCTGTCTTGAATCCCCAATTTCATGCAGGATAATAACCCAAGGGGAAAAAACACTCTATTCTCTACAGCTTCCTAATAATAGTAGTGGTTATTACACAAGGTTAACACACAGCAACCACAAAATCATTTCAGACAGGACTGTGTTAATCCATGTTCTGTAAAAAATGAAAACACTTCCAATGAGTTGGCACTTGCTACTTAATTCTTTTTCTTTTTTTTTTTCATTCCTGTAGGACAAAACTTTGTTCCATCCGGTAAGCAGCAGCTGCATAGACTGCAACCCAGCCGAGAAGAAGATTTTCATGAACAGATGTGATCCTTTATCTGAAACTCAGCAGTGGATTTTTGAACATATTAATACGACTGTTTTAGAAAAATTTAACAGCAAGGCCAGATCCTAGAAAGGAAAAAAAAAAAATGAACACACCCAATTACGTACAGACTGCAGACTACATTTTCGCCAGCATCTGGGTCGAAGGAGTCAGGAATTAAATTTCCTAGATCCAGGAAATCTGTTCTGAGGCTTAAGAAAATGCCACAGCAAGAGCCAGCAGGCTGTCCTTGTGGATGTACAGTATCTGAAGAACTTGGCCAAGAGCCTCACCAGATGCTGCTGAGAACTTCAGGCTGAAAATTCCCTTGCTGGTCGAGGGAAAAAAATGTTTAAAAACTGTTTAAAAGTACACCAAGCTAATAAAGTAAAACAAAACTCTAGAGTTTCTCAGGTAAAATCCTGCTGTAGTGAGTAGCTCAGAACAGACACTGTAATCCGGGATAGATACGTGGTGTGCATGATGGCTACAGGTACCTGAAGAAATCCCAGGTTTTAGAACTAAACATGCTGGTGGAAGAATAACAATGCCCCAGCGCTCCCTAGACAAGATATATGTTCTGTTGACATTCTCATAACAGAAGTTTGGGTTAAGCAGGTTTAACGCTCAGAACTGCTGCAGTTAATTTCAAATACCTCCCTTTTACATTCCATTCATTACCAAAATAGGAATGGTAGAAACCTTAGGGTCTAGAATTACACCGTAGTGAAGCATGAAGTAAACTGCAAGGTTTTGCCCTCACATTTCCCCCCCTTCAGGAAAAATAAATAAATAAATAAAGTAAAGCAATCCAATTTCTGTACATGATACATTTACCAATTGTGATCCTAATCCCATTGTCACAAAAAGTGAGATTTTTTTTTTTCAGTGACAAATAAAACAGGAGCAGCCACAGCATAATGGAAGGCTTGCAAACTAGCTATCTTTTCTAAAGGAAGAATCTTTATCAAAGTATAAATAAAATTGAAAAGATAGGCTGGAAAAAAACCCATCAGGAGAGCAGGAAACAATTACATACTGCATGCTGCCCAACGTTAGTCAAATTAACATTGGTACCTTGCCATCACCTACAAGTGGGTTGATTCCCTGCAGTGCAGCTTAAAAGATCCTGCAGAGATCTTGCGGTGCTCTTGATGGATAGGAGTGGAGAGAAAAAATTACATGACACTAGCTGGGGGGTTTCAGATTTTTTTAAATCCGTGATGGAAATCACATTAGTTTTCCAGAGTTAGCAAACGAAAGGCATTGTAGATCTCACGACAGAGGAAACAAGAAGTGCAAACAAGGCCAGTGTCGCAATATTTCGGTGCTTTAGGCACAGGCACAATTCAGATTAAGACAGTCTTCTGTCACACTGATGATCGTTATGGCCCATGGTGTCCCTCAGACCCATCAAGCTGTTGGCATGAGAAGCCTCTAAAATTTGGGGGGTGAAACTATTGTTCCTTTCTGCAGACAACATTTAGCAATGATGCGTGGAACAGAGTTGCAGAAAACAGTTAATACTGATGTGTGGAACATAATTGGTAGGTTTGGGATTTTTCAAGGTAAGACTAAATTTATATCAAGTAAGTACATGGCCTGCATTGACCTGAAAGCTGAATTGACAGATGAAAGCGTCATAAATATAGGTAGGTCACACCCTCTAAGAGGTAGCTGTAACGCTGCTTTCAGGTTTCAAAAATATCATATGTAATTAGGTTGCTTATTCTGATTGCTGGAGAGGTGGCTGACTAACCAAAATACTGATGTGCAATCTACGCTGTTTTGAAGGAGTAGGGGTTTTATGGTTCCTTAAGCTGTGTTTATGCACAAAGAGCATTGATTGCATCCAGGGGAAGGTTCTAGTACCAATGACTACGTGCTGTTTTATGGCAGCAGCTTGTAGTTGTGGATTAACACCCAAAGACGTAGGAATTTTTTAGGAGAGGAATGAGATCCTGTAGCATTCAGGATGCATGCACTTAGAAAATTGTGAAATGCATCCGTACATTGAGCAATTACTGCAAGTTAATGAAGAGATCTTTCAAATAATCTGAAAGAAACGTGTCTATGGAGTTAGACTTCTCATTTTATGATTTTAAAATAAGTGAGTTTAAGTATTGCTTAAATTTAATTTGAAGGTATGGAGCAGTGAAGAACGGAAGCAGTAAGGCTATTGTATGAGAATACTTCAGATTCGTTTAGCTATCAGTACGCAGAAGCAGACTAGACACTGCAGACTGTCAGCCTTCCCAGGTGCAGTGTTTGTAGCATCATTTATTTTGTAGCCTGAACATGAGGAAAGAGGATTTGGAAAAAGAAGAAAACGGCTGCCTAAAATGTAAATGTAGCCCTCAAGCTGCTGATTGTAATTGGCCCCAAACTGTCAAAGTCCTGGAAGCAACACTGGATGCCCAAATTAGAGACAAAGGAGAACTGCTAAACTAGCTAAGCAATTTAAGTTATGCACAGACTGGTAGGGTTGTATCATTCAGTGTCTGACTGCATCTCAGTGGCCTGGTTTTGCAGTGTCTAATAGGAACCAGGCTGCTGTTGGGGCAAAGAATTTCTATGCCGTTTACATCCCTCGTTGAGTAATACTGCACAGCATCTTGCTCTGCCAAAGGAGACCTTGCCTTTATAGCTGGACACTAATTGTGAGATCTAGCAGTCTTGTCAGAAAACAATCCACGTAACTAATATTCAGATGTGCTGGGGGGTGGGAGGGCAGGGGGGAATAGGAATTGCATAATTTTTTCAGGTTTTATAGACAAAATGGAAGAAGAATATATTGGAGGTTTTTTGGGTGAACAGTGAGTAACAGTTGATCAGTCTGGAAATATAAAGGTTAAATGAAGGTCCATATCTTGAGGAAACTTTAATAAGAACTTGCCACAGTGCAGCATAGAAACACACACACACATACATATTTATATATGTGTGTGTATATATACATATGTGTATGTGACCAGTAAAAGAGGTAGATGGAGGAGAGAGGTTTGTTCTCACTTCAATGGATGATCTTTCAAATATTTAGTATAAGCAAAACTGTGTGGAAAAAAAATTATAGGACACATTAGACCATTGTGAAGACCATTATCTCTCTGTTTTCAGCTTAAGCAAATTTCTCTTTTTCAAAACTGAGACCAAAAAAAACCCAAAAACATGCATGGTGAAGCATGCAGCTTCACCACAGCCAACTGTAATCCTCCTCCTATGGGTATAAGGTGGCCCTGGGGACAGCGTTCTTCAGAGTGGTGCTCTGGTAACACCTGGGGTGCTGGATTCACAAAATGGTTATGACTTGCTCAACACAGGCCTCCTTCCACAAAAAGTTTTATTAATAATAAATAATAATCCCTACCTCTAAATTAAATTCAGTCTTGGGTGTTCTCGAAAGCTTTCCACTGACAACAGTATTTCGTGACTAATTTAACATTCAGAGTTTCTTTAAGTCTTCCTACAACCGTGTTTTTTCTACCCAACAAACATCCGAACTTGATAGGATGGACAGATACATCTTCCTCTCGTATTGCACCAGGAGCATTTAGCTTTAATATGCATTTCTCCAAAAGGCTATGAAGTTTCTTTGCAGATTTTTTTTTTTTTTTTAAATATCAGATAGTTCTGAATATATTTTGAATCTAGTGCACGGGTATCATTAAGTGATGTGGACTCACCATTCCAGTAGAGTGATACTAATCTGCCCCGATCGATGACTTGCTTCAGGTTTTTTCAATTAATTATTTTATGGCTGAGAGGGCTTTAATCAATGCCTGAAAATAATATCTTTGATCTTAAGAGTTCATCAGCATCTACCCTAACCTTTTTCCATTTAAGGTTATCTGACTTCTTTTTGTGGCCATCAAACTACTACCAGAGGAGAGAGCAACTGGAAAAGCTGTAATAAACACCAAGTGCAACTAAAATGCTAAAATCGTATGTGTTTCCCTGCATATATTCCAAAATCTAAACTAAACAAAAGCCTTGGGGGAGAGGGCTTAAAGGAGAGATGAATAGCTGGGAAACAAAGCATTTCACACGCCGAGAGAGCAGCCTTGTTGCAGAGACATGACAAGACTTCACTTCTCATTGGGGACAGTCTTACTTCAGAAAAATGAGATTGCTTTACAACAAAAGTTTCTGCAACATTATGGATATTTTAATGACATAGTGCATACTTCCTAAGTGTTATCAATTTATAAATACATGGTCTGTAGCTGCTGAAGTAGGTCTTCTTCATGATAAAGACAGATTAAGCTTAAAAGAAAGCTGATAAGCACTTAACAACCTTTGTTTGCTGGGAATTCACCAGGCATCAGTATCTCCATGACCTCAGTGAAATCGGATGCCACAGACGATCAAAGAGAAAATGTATATAAATAGCTTAACCAAATTGATTTGATGGTTTGCACCTCTGTAAGATGACACCTCAGTTAAAAAAGAAAAAAAATTCATCGTAATCAGAATTCATTTACATTTTTACAGGTAAATTCTGCAAGGGACTGAGTGAGTGGGACCCTTTTAACGTGCCCAGACAGATTAGGGATGGAGCATTTTAGGAAGGCAGTACAGGGGGGCTTTCACTGAGGCTGCCACCAGCAGTGTATCCATTTTGTTTAGAGCATCAATCTTTAATGCCATGAGCCTAGCATTTTTCAAGAGAACACAAGATGTCCATTAAAAAGAAAGAGTACGATAATGATTTATTTTTGGTTTTTAATGCATCAGGGTCTTTAGGGAAACCATTTCAAAACCTTTGGGGTGGGTGGGGGGGAAATCTGATCAGAAGAAGCTTTTTTATAGCTGGTATTAGGCATATAAAGTTCATGAATTATTTGTTTAACTCCTAAATCTGGTCCATATATCCTCTTAGAAATAGCACAAGGGTCCAAGAGGGCTTTTGCATAAGATTTTGAGGATTTTGCCTTGTCTGAAAGAAAGGTTTGAAAGACCTTTAAAAAATTACAAGGAATAAGCCAAGAAGTAACTACATACACCCCCTCTCCCCCACAAAAAAAAACCCCAAAACTAAGGAAAAATACCTGGCTATTATGCCTAGTATACTAAGAGATTTTGCTAAGCTTTTTGTTCTAAAATGCCACCCATTGACTGGAAAATTTTAGATGAATAAGCAATGTAGTTTAGTAAATCTTTACTGTGTAGCGCTCAATTTTTAGTGAATCTGTTTAGCTAGTTGTTGAAAGGGTTTTTTTAACCACGTGTAATACATAAATCTGTCTTGAGGTCTCCTGTAATCTCATATTTCCCTGTTGTAACTCCGAATGCACTGGACTGAAGAAAATCTGAACAGCAGGAAGAAAAAAAAAAAACTCTAAAAACTATCTCAGAAACCTGTGTAAAAACAACCAACCAAATAAAAAGTTTAGCTAGAGATGATCAGAAAAATGCATCACATTTCCTGAAAGCTTCAGCAGCGTTCGGAAAATACATTTGCTCTGTGCAGTGGCTTTCTGTTCTTTCCGTCTGTCACTAATATGGGTGGTACTTCCTCGGAAGCAGGACTTGTGAAAATGATGTGCTAGCATTTGGCACAGTAGATGGACAGCATGGTGCCAGAGGAAAAACATCACTTTCTAGGAACAGTTCTGGAAAAATTGCATTCAGACATTGCAGTCGGATATGCCTTAAGAGTTTTAGCTATTTATGAGATTCCCGTTATCTTAGTATTTTTGTCTTTTCTTTTACAGGAGCTGGTAGTAGAGTAGGTGCTTCAACGGCCCTTATGAAAACAATGCAGACAACAGGACATGGATTAAAGAGGACTTGGATTAAAACAATAAAAATTTGTGGTTACCAAAACGTGTCATGTCCACAGCACTGTCAGGCAGGTTAACTATACACAGAGAGAAATCTCCTCCTTCTGTCTGGCCGTTGTGGTAGATGCCCAGCTCCAGCGAATATATAAATGAGAAGGAGCCATGAAAGTGGGCCAGTAAGAAAGCCCATACTCAGCAGAATCATAGAACAGTTTGGGTTGGAAGGGACCTTACAGACCATCTAGTTCCAAGCCCCCTGCCATGGGCAGGGACACCTTCCACTAGACCAGGTTGCTCTGCATCAGAAGATGCAGAAAATGTCACGATGACCCATTTTTGCGAAGCAGATGAATAGGGCACTGAGACAGGTATCATGGAGGGCGTAAGGGATGTGAGGGGAGCTGCAGTGTGGAAGGCCGGTAAGTGGTACTATCTAAAAGACATTAAGACATAGGAAAGGAAAACTCAGTTCTCATTAACCTTAGCCCTCATTAACCTTGGCAGTATCCCTAATCCTTTGTCAGAGTATTAGTTGATTTAATTAAGTTAATCCTTCACCTCTCCCAGTTAAATGACTGAAGCTGGAAGGAATCACAACCCAAGCAAATGTCTGTTGCTCAGCTTGGAGCATCTAATTGGCACAAAACACCACTAGACACAGTTTAGTCAAACACCCCAGCTGGCACCAGAACTAAAACACTATTATCAGACTGAAAGATCTGTAGGCCCCTGGCATCCCTCTGTGAAAAAAAGTTTCACTTGCCCAAAGGAGTGATTGATGGTAATGATCCTAGATTAAGAAAATCAGGAGTCATGAGTTTGCAACAGAGGTGAAAGGCCAGATGGTGGGATTAGGAGATGGCAGTTTAATTGAGACAGGAAAGAGGAAATAGGTGGTCAAAGGGAATAGGCAGGCAGCAGGTTTATTTCTGGATACGAAGGAAGCATGACCTACAAAGGTCAGGAGTTTTGGATACCTCTTCATACCAGGGTTTGCATGTTTATTTCCATCACAAATATTCAAGAGTTGACAGGCAACCAGTTACACACCCTCCTGCAAAGGACTTACATTTAGAATAAAGAGAACTGCATAACCTGATACATGAGTGCAAGTAGAGCAAAGCTTTGCCAGACACAAGCCAGTGCTGAGTTTTCAACCAAAGGTGCGTTCCTGAGGATACTTTGTGTGTAGAAGCAGAATGTTGCAGTCACTGTTTTACCTCAGATTAATATTTCACTGCATCTCAGGCTTCTTTGAAAGAGGAAAAGTGTTTACCTAAATTTTCCGGGAAATGTCAACCCAGATCACTACAAAGGAGCTCGGCCTACTCCCTACGGTAGATCAAGACAACACATGTTTCTCCTCAGACATCACATGCAGCCCTTAATAAAAGAACAGTGTAGCTCTTCCTTCATGACTCCTTGTGGCATTCACCTCTTTCTCTCCATTTCAGTTATTTTCTTTATTCTTTTTCCTATTTGGTGTTTCTTCCCTTCTGCTGGCTCCCCATCTGCAGGATTCTGCCAGAATGCTCGTCCTCTTTCTTCCCTCCTTTCTGTTTTGTGCTGAGAGGTGCTTCAGCTGTTGCAGATCCTTAAGATAAGAGTGCCTAAAGCTGCTTTGGTCTTGACTTGGCAGAGCCACAGGCCCTTCTGCCTTGGGTACTTTGCTTGCTGTAGCTTGTGCTGGCAGAGGGGTGGGGAGGAGAAAGGCACCTGAGAAGAAGGAAGAAGGTCTGTCCTTACAGGTCAGTCTCACTACAGCTTTTGACGGTGGAAGGGTTACAGCTCATAGCACAGACAGACAAACAACTTCAAGGGAGAAAATTGTATCGGTGATCCTTCTCACCCATCTTCAAAATTCAGTGCTAGACGGAGAGGGGGGGTGGAGAATATGTAAGAACAGAAGCAACTTATTCAGTAGATAGGCTTCTTACAAATGTTTAGAAGCAGCTCAAATTAACCTTGGCAGCAGGTTTTAACTTAGAATTATCCTTACTGAGCTAACATAGATACAAGAAACTGAATTAGAATTATATTAAAATGTGGTTTGTATAAGCCACCAAGGGGTTATAACAACTTTAACTGAAGGCATTATTTCAGACCTGAAATGGGTGTGTAATCTCTGACGAATGCATGATACAGATCAATGTCTAGTCAAGCTGCAGAGAGACAGAGGGGCTTTTCTTACAAAACCCCAAAAAGAGAGCAACTGTCCAACATAGAGCAGCTTTTGCTTTCAGCTGTACAGGGCTCCAGTTTATTCCCCGATATGTCAGCAAAACTAATATATATAAAAAGATGTTCCCATGATTCTCGTTATCAAAGCTGCATTTGCAGGCATAGCAGTAAAACATCACCTTTTCTTTCCTATTAGCAGCGAACACTTTCATTTGTTTCCTGCTTTTTATACAGCTCCAGAGTCATTTATTTGTAACCAGAAAGCATGGATAGAAGCTGTACCCTGTCCCTTCACTAAATGAGTTCCCAGGAAATCAGAGTACCAGTGTGAAGGCTGTACAAATGATCTGTAAAAATGATTGTCAACCAAGGAAGTGGGATTTCATACAGAAGAAAAATAATCCTTCCTAACATTTGTTTTCCTTTATTCCTGTCATATCAGCTCCCAGATTGCAGATACTGCTCTACATCTAAATGTATCATGGTAATCTACACCTGGAAGGATAATGATGCTTCATCAGGGCTCTGCTCCTAGTTTTCTGTGCAGGTCTACACCGTGGCTATGTAAACCTGATTTTTGGGGTTG
This sequence comes from Eurypyga helias, assembly GCF_000690775.1. Taxonomy (NCBI): domain Eukaryota; kingdom Metazoa; phylum Chordata; class Aves; order Eurypygiformes; family Eurypygidae; genus Eurypyga; species Eurypyga helias. The sequence goes on from NW_010245737.1 coordinate 18,131, forward strand.
GGAGTCTTTCTCCATAGCTGCTGTTGCTGCGAGGGGCACATTCCTTCTGACTTTAGCCTGACCTGTAGCTTTCCACTTCAAACTCTGTTGTCCATGGTAGCTCGGTATTGACCAGCTCCTCAGATTCATTGCTCAGCTTGTAACGCTTCACAGCTGTCCAGCCCCCATAAACACACGTGGTTTACCAAGCATGAGGTGGTAAAAGAGAAATCTGTGGTCCCTTCTGAGCCTCTGAGATGCTTCTATTTATCAACTGTCCTTTCTGATGGTGTTTTCCGGGTATCTCTGTGAATCAACACCCTTTCCTGCAGGTATCCTGCAAAATATCCATTTCTCTCCCTTTGCTGAGAGTCTGGAATTACAGCCTTCACTTGCTGTTAGATGACATTCAGGAAAAAAAACATTCCCTGGCAATTTAACTATTACAAACCATTTTAAAGGGCCAAGAAGAGCTGGAGACAACTTTGTGGCATTCCTATCCAATGTGCTACTAGGCAAGGCAGCCAGGTATGAGCTGGGCTGATAGGTGGCTAGTAGAGCCCAATCAACAAGTCTGAGTTGTCTGGTTTTCTGGGAATCGAGGTGAGATTCTTTGTTTTTGTAATTTAGGAAATATAGTTCTCTGAAAAAAATGGGGAAAATATTTTCAGGTGTGTGCATTTGAAGTATTACACAATAGACTACAATTACGAATATATGCATTATAATAAGTAAAAGGAAAACATACACTTCTGTGCTGACTAGTCTGAGGTAGTTGGCTTAGATGTTATTAAAAACAGCTGTAGAAGCTTTGACCAACTTACTGATGTATTAAAATAATGTTTTCAAGACATGCTTAAAGGATTTACAGAGAGCACATGCCTGTAAATTACTCGACTGTAATTAAGAAGTTGAACTATGGAATAAAAATTGTACACCTGTCCTATTTTATATTTGGATGTATTACGTGATGGAATACAAAGTAGAAGATTGCTGAAATACAGATTAAAAAAAAAAAAATTACCATGATCTGAATGAATAAATACCTCTCAGAAGTTACAGTATTAATGTTTCAATTTGTCATACATCTACTGCTGCTAAAATAACCTCCTATGTCGAGTGGGTGAAGGACCAGACAAGCCCAACCAGCTGCAGGGCTGCCCAGGGCCGTACGGCTGCTCACCATTCCCACGATCCCCGGCCACACCAGCTGTGTAATATCCACAGAGAGGAACCCAAGTCAGCTTCTCCAGTGGAGTGCTGCTAGCTCTGGCAACACCAGAACTCGTATCTTGATTGGCCACGTAATAAGAGGCAAATACAGAAGTGAGTACAAAATAGTTGTAGACACCTAATAGTCCTCAAATGACAAGTAAGGAAGTGTAGGAAAAGTTAGTGACAGCTTGCTTCTAGTAAAAAGTCACATAAGTAGAGATTTATTTGTCCCCTTCCCACACCAAAAAAAAAAAAAGCCCTACACTAGCAGTTCCCAGCAGCACTCGTTCTTCTTCTGTCTACAACTGATAAAATACAAACTATATCATCTTCCTAAGCAGGTTTAGCTTACTGAAAGTGTGTATGCGCACTGCAGACATTTAGGACTCATATTGGCGAACAGCAAGAGTCAATCAATCATCTTCAAAGACGAGGGAAGAAAGAGTTGCTTCTTACCTGTTTATTTATTTATCTCCAAAGGAATGATTTTGTGGTTTTTTATTTGCATCTCTCTAAGCCCTATAACTGAAATTCATGCATACCCATACACCTCAGTTCTTCAGTGCTATACCTCTGCATGAAACCTTCTAATGCATATCAGTTGGTGAAATTCATCCCTGACATCCACTGCATAAGGCAGAGTTGTGGTAGGATTTAACCGGACATGATCTAGTGGGTTTTTTTATTCAGGCAGCTTTCTGATGGAACAGTTAAAGCGAACATTGCTTCTGAAGACCTCTGTATGTCAAAAGTAGCAAAAATAAGGAAACTACAAGCATGCACTGAAAATACATGCCTGTTCCTTGTCTAGAGAGCTTAAAGAGGTGCAGCAGCCAGGGCAGGCTGACGGCATCCCCAACTGCAAAAAAACCCTGCTCTTTTCCACCTAAACTGCTGGAGACTAATTCCTTACAGGCAGTTCCTTGAGCAAACCTTGGTAAACATCATTCCAGAATGGTGATTGACTGCAGTGGCGATTACAACAACAAAACCAAATAAAATTGAGGGGGATTTAATGAATAACAAAAACTCCTATCAAATCCCTAATGAGGCTGGAAATGCTAATGTTACAGACGCTACCCTTCGCAAGGGAACAGCAAAAAAATACTATTAAAAGAACAGTAAAGTGCCTTAGATACATCAAAACCAACTGGGCATTAGTTTTCACATAGCCTAAATTTAGGGACACTAAGACAACAGAGTAGCCTCCCATTTGCCTCATCTAAAGTTCGAAGCCTGGGGAAAGCACCATGCATAAGAAAGCCAGAAGGAATTGTGTATCAATTATCTAATTAGCTTTGATAACATCAGATGCAAGCCTTCAAGGAAAAAGCTTTAAAGAGCTTTTGCAGGTAAGGACATGTCAGGAGAGTAGTAAGGCCTGAAGTGGAGAAAAAAAAGACAGGAGAAGGGACTGCTGATCATTCTGAAGCGAAGGGCCCAGCAGTGGACAGGAGGTACACAGCGGTTACTGGCGTGTGTTTATCGACTCAGAACACAGCATTTCAGCGTGGGAAGGGGGCTAGGAGGCTCAGCGGGTTTCTGCTTTGACTCCTCTTTTACTTCAAGGCTGAAATGTTGCCGCATAGTTCCTGCTGGTCTGGAAGCAGAGAGGCATCCTAGCCTGGCTCCTATCTCCTCACCCACCTCCCTTGCGATGCCCACAGATGGGGAAGGGTGAGGGCGGTCTGTGATCCTCCCGGTGGGGCCGCTCCTTGCGCAGACAGAAGACCGCTCCAACAGAGGAGGTTAACAGCAGCTACAAGATCTCAGCCTTCAGACACAACACCGCATTAGCAGCAGCCATTTGGAAGTGCTTGCAGAGTGCAGCTGCCCACGTCCTAAATTTCAGTCATGGAAAGCCTGTGACAGCACCAGTTCGTGCAGTAGCTCCATACATTAGCTATCTGTGACCTCAAAGGTGGCACTTACAGCCCGGCTTCTCTGAGTGGTAATTCCCTGCAACAGTTGGAGATGTGTTGCATGCCTACGGAATTGGTATTGCTATGAGCTCTGGTCAACCAACTGCCCCAGCTGGGTGGGAAGGAGATGAGTCTGTGCACTCCTGGTCAATGGCAGGGTATCCTACTTGCTCTTCAAGGAGGGTTGTAGTGACCTCTTCAGCTGGAGGCCTTGGGGAGTGAAAGCAGAAGAGGGTGTCTGGTGGGGTGTTTGTGTTTGGATTACTCTAGTTACACTCTTTTTTTGACTTTGAGATAAGTGGAAAAAGAAATCAGGTGTGGGGGGTGTTGCCCTCTGCCTAAGTGATTTTTAAGTGACCTTCACCACTGTCTTAGTTAAATGTGTCTCCTGATTTACAACTGATGAGCTTCTGCTTTAAGGATATGCCAGGGTAAACTTTCATTCTGGCAGAGGGAACTAAAACTGACAGGTAGAGGGAAAGTAGCTCACAACAGGTAGACAGGGAAGCGGGAAGAGCTGAGAAAGTACAGCCAGGAAACTAACCCCAGTGGTGGTACCTGCAAGCTAGTAACTCACAGCCCTTTGCCAAAGAGGCTGTCTCCGTCGTTACTGCCTGAACTGTTAGTAGATGGGCATTGTATCTGGATCACTTGGTCATACTCGTCTCCTCAGTGCTCCCCAGAACTCGAAGTGAGAGCAGGAAGCCAGTCATCGGTGGGCAGCCCCCCAGAGTGCTTCCTTAGGCCACCCCACACTTCAGGTGACCCAGGAGTGTCCATGCTGCCACCAGCAGCACTACCAGGACTAGGGGCTTTAGTCAGGGTGGAACGGGTGTCACCTGCATGATCCCATAGCTTCTCACCAATCCCACGCAGCAACAGACCATACCAAAGGGTATATAAGGCTTTTACAGATTCACGTTCAGGGGGTTTTTGAGCTGTTTTGCTTCAGGGGCTCACGCTTATACCTCGTGATTAGTGACCAGCTGCGACTCCACCATTTTCATGCGAAGAAACCTGCGTTTGCAGCCTTGGGTGAAGATATGACCCTGCTTCTCCAAGCCCTGGGACACACAGCTGAATGGAGACCGTGCCAGTCCAAAATCAGGTCAGTGCCTAAGCTGTTTGATCTTGGCAAGTCAAGTGTGAGGATTGTAAAGGAGCTTATGAAGTCATTTGTGGTTGTTTCTTAGGCCTGAGAGCAAGGAATGTCTATTTAACTGTTTCTGAAATAGCAGCTGGATGGGGAGAAAAAAGTAGGGAGATAGGGGTGGGTGGGAAAACAAAACTGCAGTGTGATCCACTGAGAATCCGCATAGCTTTTGCTACTAAAAACTAATGAATGTGGTACCAACAAGGGACACTAGCCAACTGGCACACAGGTCTGGAATAACCATGGACATAGGACTGTAAAAATTCATGGCAGCTGCATCTGCTGCTTTCAGTTTATTTCTTTGAACAGCATGCTATAAAACCAAGATCTGTGTCCCTGACCTTGTAGGAGCTCTAACCTGCTTTTCAAGGCAGGTTTCAACCCTCAGGAAAATTTTTCAACCCTCAAGAAAATACATCTTGCCATACCTCACACTGGCCACTTGGCAAGAACAGTGGTGCAGTGTGCGCCTTGCTGACCAAAGGCAAAACGGCGTTGCTTCCCATCCCACCCGGCTGTCAGCATGCTCTGTGCTATTTCTGTCACTGCTGTGCTCGTTGCCATTTCTGCTACAATAAGAAGACATTTTTTTCTGCAATATAGGCAATACCAGCAATCTCTTAGAGGCTGATAGGCAACATAGCATGGCCTAGGTGAGCTACAGATGGAAAAGACACCTTTATGTGTATGAGCTGGCAGCATATCTAGCAAAATGTGACTAGATAGCCATTTAATTACATTTCCCATGTAATTTCCTTTTGTGGGTAATTAGAAGACAATTTAGTCCTTTACTAAAAATTTGGAGTACAGTCATTGAATCACAGAATGGTTTGGGTTGGAAGGGCCCTTAAAGACCATCCAGTTCCAACCCCCCTGCCATGGGCAGGGACACCTTCCACCAGACCAGGTTGCTCCAAGCCTCATCCAGCCTGGACAGCCCGTGGCCCACCTCTCCAGCCTGTCCAGGTCCCTCTGGATGGCATCCCTTCCCTCCAGCGTGTCACCACCCCACACAGCTTGGTGTCATCAGCAAACTTGCTGAGGGTGCACTCAATGCCGTCATCCATGTCACTAACGAAGATGTTAAACAGTACCATTCCCTATACTGAGCCCTGAGGAATGACGCTCGTCACTGGTCTCCACTCAGACATGGAGCCAGTGACCACCACTCTCTGCAACCATGAAACAAGTTCTATATCCAACAAGCAGTCCATCCATCAAATCCATACCTCTGCAATTCAGAGACAAGGATGTCATGCGGGACAGTGTCAAACACTTTGCCCAAGTCCAGGCAGATGACATCAGTTGCCCGTCCTTTATCCACCAGGGTCGTGACCCCGTCGTAGAAGCCACCATGTTCGTCAGGCACGATCTGCCCTTGGTGAAGCCATGCTGGCTGTCACCAATCACCTCCTCATTCTCCATGTGCCTCAGCATGGCTTCTAGGAGGATCTGCTCCATGACCTTGCCAGGCACAGAGGTGAGATGGACTGGCCTGTAGTTCCCTGGATGCCCCGTCTCTTTCCTGTTGCTGACATAGCTTTTGCATTAAGAAATGCAAAGTTCTAGAAGAGCGGGTGTTGGTTTAGGAGCTACCACATTCCAGCTTCCAGTAAATGAAAAGCAAAACCCAGAAATGTCATGTCCTCTATGCTAGCTACTTTTGGTATAGGGGATGTTGCTGAACTTTTATTGCATGCAAAAAAATCTTTCTTTGCATCAGTCTTTCATCTGACCTGTTACTGAGATCAGCTAGATCACTCTCTGAAGCCTGTGGTGATTCTCAGGACAGACTCGTCAATGTATATATGAAGAAATTAAGGACAGTGTAGCCATGAGCGAGGTCTAAATTTTCAGTTCCCCTGAGAGATTCCATCAAAGTAAACCTAGAGTAAAATATTTCCCCTTTTAAAGCACATATTTGAAGCAAGGTAAACTAAAATTTTTCTTTTTTTTTTGCCTGACACAGTATGCTTTACTTGGTGTCTGAGCACAGTGGTTGGCATATGCAAATATTGTAGCTCATTTTTTTTTTTAAAAAGCCTGTGTTATATCAGTAACAAAGAAAACAGTTTGCATTTCAGATTAAGAGGCAATATATCACAAAATATTTACTTTACCCAGAAGAGCAGCAATTTACAGACAATTTAGCAGCCGTTTAAGTCTTTTTTTTTTTTTGAGTATGTGTATACATTTAAAGCTTACAGCTTTTTTTTTAATGAAGTTTTTCATTTGTGTGTTAAGTAATTTTCTTTAAGTAAAAGCATTAGATTCTGACTGGCTCATATCTTTAAATTTATATTCTTCCAAAAGCAATAGTGCTTTAGAGCCGAGTTTTTATAGCATGTGGCATGTAAGGCGTGGTTTTCTTTATGTGGAATTTTTAGATTTTGTGGGTTTTGATAGATCATAGACTTTATTCGCTTTCCTGGAGGGGGTTAACATAAGATTGTAAGTGTTCTGCTTTTAAGCAAGGTAGAAAACCTAATCTTTTTGCCTTTTGTTGGTCATGTCTTAGATCATTCAGAAAACATTTTCACTGAAAATGGATCTTAGTCCTCCTCTTCCTCTCAAAAAAAGAAAAAAATATTTCATAAATCTCCCCATACCATCTGTTTTTTCCAAAGACCATGTGGAGGTAATGGAGTCCCTTGGTTTCATGGTGTCGCAGGAGCAGAGTGAACTGGCACAAGGGAGTTTTGTACTGCTGTCGTCAGAGTGCATCTGGCCCCAAAACTGAATTGCAGGCCTCTCTTTCAGCGTTACTGATTGTAATGGCAGCTGTGTTGGACCAAATGTATGGACCCAATATGAGTTGACTTGCGTGGAGAGGTTCCCGTCAGTGAAGCCAAACCCCAGCGAAGGCACTTGGGCTCTGCAGTGCCGGGCGGGTCGTGAGTCTGCAGCTGCTCGCGTGGTGGGGGCAAGGAGACCGCTAGTTCCTAGTGAAAGACAGTTTACAAGGAGAATACCTACTGGGGCTTGGCTTCTCTCCAACAAGATGGAGCTGGTGGAGAATGAGAAGAGGAAATTGCTGCATGGTTCGGTGTTACACGTACAAGTCCTGACAGTAATGTTTGGTTTGTGCAAACAAAAAAATGTTATTTTGTCTGGATGTCTGAGGCAAGGGGGACATTGCTGCTTGCAGCTTTCCTAAAAGGTAAAGTTTTCTAGGTGCTTTTAAATAATCAAGGGTTTTTTCTGCCTTCCATAAATGAGGAGCATGGTGTGTGTAACAGGGAAGGAAAGGTTAGCACCACCTGCTTTTGAAACGGCCACAGGATACTGCATTGGCCCAGCAGAGAAGCAAAGGGGGAGCTGACAGACTCAAGTGTGGGTGCCAGGGCTCCCTGGAAGTCTGCTCTGGTGGGAGCTGGCACAGGAGGATGTCCCTGCATCCCTGATGGGAAGGCTGCTGCAACTCTCCTGGTAGGGTATGTCACCACCCCTTGTGCTGAAGCACACACTCTCAGGCTACAATGAAGTTAAGTACAGAAGAGCTCCCAAAATGGACCTTTTGAGTGACCAAATTCACAAAAAAAGTAATTTGCTCCTTAAACCACCTAGTTACCGATCTGCAGAAAAGGATGCCATGTCAGATAACCCAGACAGCACATATATATATATATCCTTGTGGTACCTGAAGGCTTTGCCTAATTACTGTCTTACTTGTGGCACGGATGCCTCAGAAGAAATTCCCAAAACCTTTCCACTGGAGCAGGGGCCCTGGCTCCCACTGCCATAGCAACAGAAGTGCTCCCTGCTGACAAAGCCAGCTGAGTCCAGAAAAGGTCACCGGAGACCTTTAGAAAGCCAGGGAAGCTTTATCCTCAAAGAAAGAGGGAGAGGCACAAGTCTGAAGCTGGAAAGACAGAACAGTTTGCTAGTGGCAAGCATCCAAAATTCACCAGTTCATAAAGTATATTCTTAGTGTGTCTGCATTGACTTTAGGGCTATTTGAGCTCTCAGCGGTTTTTTGGGGGGAGTGGAGAGTGATAGGACTTGGGAAGTCAGGATGGGAAGATTGCATTTTTCTTTAGTTGTCATGGCTAGAAGCTATTCATAAAACTGCAAGGACTGAGGCCTTACAGAAACATCCCCAGAGTTCCAAGAGCTGGCATCAAAAAGGAGAAAAATCTTTCCTTTGGCTTCTTTCCTGCACTCTCCCACTCCAGCGCCAGGCAGAGCAGATGTAAAACATGGCACGCTGCTTTTGGGGACGCTGGTTACAGTGCTGGATCTGGGCTCATCAGAGATGGCTTAGTCCTACCACCTATGACAGGATGCGCCTGTGGGAGCCGTTGCGTTCATTACCCGATCCAGGCAAGATCATCCCCTGGTTGGAAAGGTTTTTAAAGACTTACAAGTTTTGATGGACCCTGCCACGCTTAAGGCTGTTTCTGATAGCAGTACTTAACTCTTGCATGCTTAAAGCATTTGTGTAACACTTTCTTAAAGCTTTCAAACTACAACTGAATATCTGATGATAACTATTTTGAGAAGAAAAGCACTCTTTGCCCCAAAGGTGAATTAAGACAGCTGGGGTTAATGCAGGGAAGAGGCTGAATGCACAGCAGGAAACAGCCTGGCTCAGTGGCCTGAAACACTGCACTAGCCAGGGATCAAAAGCCAGACTCCTTTCCTTTGCCTCTCCTAAAGAGGCTATGCCAAGTAACCTCACCGGGCAGCAAAACGAAGGAAAAAAAAAAAAGACACACACACAGCCCATATCTCTGTATTTAAAGAGGATAAAATAAAAGGTGCTGGACAGGAACGTGTATTGAGGACTCAGCCACATCTACAGTACTGCAGTCTCTTCTACTCCCAGTGTATGCTACACACGTAGGTGATACTGAATGCAGGAAACTTATTCTTCAACACAAAACCACTTTAAAATACCTACAGAATCACAGAATGGTTTGGGTTGGAAAGGACCTTAAAGCCCATCCAGTTCCAACCTCCTGCCATGGGCAGGGACACCTTCCACTAGACCAGGTTGCTCCAAGCCTCATCCAGCCTGGCCTTGGACACTTCCAGGGATGGGGCATCCACAGCTTCGCTGGGCAGCCTGTCCCAGTGCCTCACCAAAACACACGTTTTTAAAGTTGTATTACTGAAGAGTTGAGGATTTAAATAATAATTATAAAAGCATAGTTGTTACAAGGAATAAATAGAGAATAGCTAAGAATGAAGCCTTCTAAACACTTTAACACGTAGAAATATTCAACAGTCTTAACTTTTCTTTATGCTTTATCTTCCTACCTCTCGTTCAACTTTTCACGTCTGTCTGTAATGCTTGTTAGTCTTATAACCCTAGCACTTTCCAGGGTCTTTAAGAAGTCTGACGCTAATAGTTTGCTATTTTTTTCTCCAGGGGAGAGTTAAATCCCATCAGTGGTCACAGTCATCTTAATTATAGAAAGGCCAATACACTTACACGGCTTCAGGCTGGGTGAAAACGTGTGAAGCACAGACGCAGCACAAGCTTTAGTACCTTGGTTCTCAAATGATGGCTTAGGTATGTGTGCAACTTTGTGATAACAGGGTCATCCTAAAGTGACTATCCCATAATCCCTGAGGAAAGGAGAGGCCAATTGAGGCCATGAGTGAAAATCTATACCTGTACTAGATACCTTTTTCTTCCTTTCTCTCCCAGGAGACTTGCATTCCTATTCTTCAATTATTTGTAATTATGTTTCACATAGTGCATTGTTAACAGATTCAGCTAGTTAAGCAAAAAACTTGGAATTCAAAATGTGGTCTGTGGAGGAAGCAGTAGAATAACACGTGTTTTTGGGATGCAGAATGCTTAAGCACATGTTTTGATTAGCTCTGAAGAAAATAGCAGGATGAGAGCTGGTTTCGTTGTGCCAGGGGAGGCAGGTGAAAGGAGGAAAGACAGCAACACTGCGTGACTGCGCCCTGGCTCACATCAGGGAGTGCTAACCTCGGGTTTCAGACGGATGGCCAGCCGCAGCACCCGGGGGGACCACACACCATGGCAGGCGTGGGCCGAGGGGTGCCGGGGTTACCTCAGACAACGCGAGGACTCCAGGAGCCGCGGTGCAACTGATGGAGCCAACCCCCCTGGTTTGGCACAGCCAGCCAGCCACACGGCACGCTGGCATATCTGTGCCACAGCATCCATGGGGAGGTGAACAAAGGCTTAAGTTCAGCCAACCCAACCCAAATTCCCAGGTCAAGCATACTGCAGGCAAGAAGTAGACGTTAGGCAGGCTTACTTGTAATGAAACTTGATGTGAAGTGATAACACACAGTATAATAGGCTATGACATGTCAGGAACAGTTGTGGCAAACAAGCTTGCAAAACCCAGGCAGTTTAAATTAACATTTTTAGTCCTTGCTAACTTGAAAAACATGGCACGTGGGTCTACCGTTTTGGACTGGACTGAAACTTTATGTAAGAGATCTGCAAGTTACTGCCGCTTAGGCTTTACAGAAGATACCTGCAAGTTGCTGCCACTTACCAGTGGAAATATTGGTCACGTAAAGAAAGGGGATGCATCGCCTGTTAAAGGAGTGCCTAGTGCAAATGTTACGTGTACAAATGCTAAGTGCAGACCGGAGGCAAGTTGGACAACCACCGCAGAGCCCTGCAGCTAAGGGCTGCACGTTAAAAGGGTGGATGTTCACAAGACCTTCAAGCACACCAAGTACCTCGGAACAGAAAGCAGTGTGCTGTAAAGGATGCGTGATCTGAGCATAGTGTTTACAAGCCAGCAGCACAAAGAAACTGGGTTTTTTTTAAAAGATCTTTTAACTCTCAAGAGTAAATCTTTAAAGCAGTGCAAGGGAGTCATGCACACAAATCTCATTATGCTGAAAGCTGCTTAGAAACTTTAGCCCTTGGAGTCAACATACCACAGTGTATTCAGAACTACAATTTCAGAGTTACAAATGATTCTAACAATTAGCTAATTAAAAAAAATAATAATAGGATTTAAAAGGAAAGAATTACAGAGGGGTTATATGTTAAGAAGGAGGTAATTGAAAGGGATTGAGAGGGGTACAGTAGGAAGTGGATGTGGTTGAGGCATTTGCGAGATTGGTTGAAGAAAAGTCTGATAAAGCTGGAAGGAGGAAGTCAAATCCTGGGACAAATGAATATAGTTTCTTTGATGTATTTGGAGCTGCATGATTTATACTTATTCAGCATCTGGCCTGCAGACCTTAAGAATGATTGGGTAAAAATAGTGATGAAAGCTTATTAAAATACAACCAGAAAAAGTAGTATATAGTATTTGATGTACAAAAGGTACTTATATTTTCAGAGATTAAATACCCAGTCAATGGTACTAAAGAGCTGCAGGTATTTCAGCCTGAGGGATCTTAGGGAATTAAGCAATGGAAGCTGTGACTTGATGCAAAACCTGGTTTATTGAAAAGAAAAATTGTCACAGGATTTATTATGGGTTTAGAGATGGACTGTGAGTGTGAAACTCATTTTCAGTGTGTCCTTAAATAAGCAGGATGATATGAATGTTAAAACTTGGGGGGAGGGATGTGGGGTGGAAGTTGGAGGTGATGAGGAAAGGTCTGGCACGCCAACACTACTGACTAATTAGTGCAGATATACACCTTTTTAAATTCCCGCAGGTTTTTGGTATCTATAGAAAACATTGAAACTCAGGGGTAAGTAGGTTGTGTGTGCATGTTCCAGGGTTAAGACACTACACGGCACCATCCTGTAGGCACTCTAGTAACAGACTGGACTAGCCTGTGCTAGGCACTGTCTAAACAAGGGACAAAGATACACAACAGTGCACAAAGCAAAAAGACAGTAGACAAAGATAAATAAAGAGCTGAACCAGGTCAGCACAACAGTACCCAAACTTTGTACTCCCTTGCTGTGCTGCAGAGCTCCCTGGGATCTTTCTGCATTTTGCATGCTGAAATTTCAAAACCAGAAGGGAATCTCTGTCCTAACGTTAAGCAGACTCATTTCTAAGATGACTCTTATTTCATTTTCATTGCTTCAGTGAGGCAGTGCCATGTTCACAGCACTGTCAGCATTGAGGAAGAATAAACAAGCATGGAGATTTTCATGGCCGTAAGAATAAACACTGTCAGCAGGATACAAAAAATAATATATTGGATTTGAAACACAACATCACAGGAGAATGAAGAAAACCAGATGCATCTTCTAAGCATTTCTAGACAGATTAATCTGCATAATGCCATTCTTTAGCTATGTAACTTTATTTAAAAAGTCAGATAGGACAGTGCTTTGGATCTGGAATAAACATCAATGGTACCAGATACTTATTATGTCAAAAGAAACAAAAAAAAGGACCACCTTTTCTACCTCAGTACAAAACTCACTGGGATGGTCATCCCCAGAACTCCTGACCTTATACATGGTGGAAAGTTGGGTGTGTTCAGGCAACTACATGAAAATTCGTCCATTTGATTTCTGCCCCTTCTTTAGAGTCCAGGTGTTGCCACATTTAATACAAAGGCTGTTGTGCAAAGGTGAGGAACCTCAAAGTCATAAACTTGGGCAGGGTGCACGTATGTGTTACGGACTTTGCTTGTCAGAGTGCGTCTGCCTATTCTTTGCCTTTTATACCAGGTCTCAGGATTCAGCAGCACCAGATTGCTATTACCCTAAAGTGCTGGAGGCTTGTTTGATCAGTAAGAAGCTTCTCCCAAGCCTCCAAGTAATAGTGAGAAGGCTGTGACACCAGAAGCTTTAAAATGATCTGGCTTTTTCTTAGGCTCTGCAGTGAGCATAGATGCTGATGCTGTTGCTGGTCCCCTCCGTGCACCGCAGGGCAGCGTGAAACACTTGCCTTCATAATGGAGATTATTGTGGATAATCAAAAGGAGAGAATCATTTAACTGTACCCAAATAATTGACCAGGAAACCAGAAATCCTGGCATCAAGGTTGGAGCCTGATGAGGATCTTACACTGTATGACAGACCAGCAAAAGGGCAGTTGCAGGAAAGCAAGGATTTGGTGGAAGCTTTGAATGATGAGGGTCGACACCATTATCAGATGAAGCAATTTCTAGGAGGCATACAATGAAATACTTAATTTTTCAACAACAAGTTGTGCAGCCATTCTTAAAAAGTAAAAGCTCTTTTTAAGATAATTTCATGCATTTTTCATGTACTATATGCACTTACTCTTTCAGAGAGTGCAAGTTATTGATCACTCCTGCCTAAGTTAATAGTGCATCTCTGGATTGCTAAGCAATAGAAACTTGTTTAATTAACTTCTGTAGGTATTACAAGGAAAATCGTACCTAACAGTCTAAAATCCAGTTTCCTAAATGTAGGGAATTTTTACCTTAACTTCACTAATACATTTAGAGCCTGTATAATCCACACAAACTACTCCCCTCTCCAGTGTCCATCTATCTCTGTCTCATCAAGCTGATATCATGAAGACTATAGATAGCTCCAGTAATTGTAACTTTCACTAATTGTCTACAACCTGCTCAGCTACTTGAGGCTGATGAATTTGAGAGGCTGATCAGAAAAAAGTGGTGAAAATTTAGTGGCCTACTGGGCACTGTACATGATGGGGAATGACAGGTTTAAGAGAGTATTTCAGTGTCTTCTCATTGCTCCCACCACCACCAAACCACAATTTGTACAGTGTTTAAGCTAAATGCTGAAGCACAAGAAGAAGTAGCATCCCTAAAATATGCTACAATCTCTCACTACCTATATTCTGTCCCACACCATCTAACTTAGTTCAGTACCTTAGCGCATAGCCTCCAGTATCCCATTAAGGTTCGAAACTTTTGTACAAATCCAGGTCACCCATCAGCTCAGAATTTATCTGTATGACCAAAATCCAGGCAGAGCCTACCTCCTTAGCGCACTCTGTTGCCACACGTTGAGATACAACTAGGAGCACGGGCCACAGTGGAAAAGACAAGAGTCCCTCTCCTGTGGTAAAGTCCAGCATCACAGTAGGGGGACCTCAGTGGGAGAGCAATGGGAATTGTGATAGCTGACACTAACTTGGAATATTATTAAGATCACATTGCCAGCCTGTGTGCATTTTTACCTGTCTGAAGAACATTAAATGTTATCTGTTTGGGGGTTCATCCTAAAATATTAAGTGCAAGATGGTGGGATTTGATGCTTTCACAGCATTGGCTGTGGAATGTGATACATCCATATGTGCTTTGCTGCAGGTGCACATACTCTACATCTAAGAAAATCTGCTTTCCTGCTTCTAATACAAGCTAAAACATAGGATGACTTCTCATACACAGTATTTAGATGTGAGACATGTTAATGCAGGTATCAGCTGACCCTGCACATTTGAAGGGTGGGCAAATCATAGAATCAGAGAATCACAG